>NC_057431.1:11674381-11957312 GCF_019457755.1 Venturia canescens | reverse complement strand
TAAAAAGGAACTTTCTTCATAAGATTTTGTCGTAGTCTGACGAGTTCCAGTTTTTTGAATGGTTCTGAAAAATGAATGGAGTGTTTTTGCATAACATTTCGGAAAGTTGTAACGTTTAGCGTTCCGTGAAACTTAATAAACTATCATTATTGATATGAATTGACTTCAACTATGAGATGCTGTCGTAGTCTACTGACGAGTTTCAGTTTATCGAATGGTTCTGAATGATGACTGGAGTTTTTCTGTATATCTTCCCAAAGAGTTCTAGCCTCCAGCGCTTTATGGAATTACGAAAAAGACTATTTTCGATAAAAAGAAACTTTAACTTTAATAAGATGCTTTCGTAGTATAACTAGTTCGAGTTTATTCAATGGTTCTGACAATGGTATAGCCTTTCTGTATAATATTTCGGAGAGTTCTAGCCTTTAGCATTGCGTGAAATTAAATAAATTATTATTGTTGATAACAAGGAACTTTATCCACAAGATTTTGTCGTAGTCTGACGAGTTCCAGTTTTTTGAATGGTTCTGAAAAATGAATGGAGTGTTTTTGCATAACATTTCGGAAAGTTGTAACGTTTAGCGTTCCGTGAAACTTAATAAACTATCATTATTTAAATGAATTGACTTCAACTATGAGATTCTGTCGTAGTCTACTGACGAGTTTCAGTTTATCGAATGGTTCTGAATGATGACTGGAGTTTTTCTGTATATCTTCCCAAAGAGTTCTAGCCTCCAGTGCTTTATGGAATTATTATAATTATTATTGTCGATGAAAAGAAACTTTAACCATGAGATTCTGTCGTAGTCTGGCGAGTTCCAGTTTGTTCGAGGATTCTGAACGATAACTGAAGTGTTTCTATATAACTTTTCGAAGAGTTCTAGTCTCCAGCGCTTCACGGAATTTTTGAAATGATCATCAGTGATAAAAATAAACTTTACTCATGAGGTGCTCTCATCGTCTAATGAGCTCCAATTTATGTAATGATTCCAATCGATGACTGGAGCAATTCCGTATAACGTTTCGGAAAGTTCTAGCGTTTAGTTTTTCATGGAATTTCATAAATTTTTATAGTAGCAAAAAGAATGACATGCAGTCATTTTCTAATGAGTTTCAATTTATTCAATGGTTCTGAATGGTGAATCGAATATTTCTGTATAACGCTTCGAGGAGTTCTAGCCCTTATCATTCCGTGAAATTAAACAAATTATTGTTTTTGATAAAGAAGGAACATCAATCATTGGAAAAATAACAGTACGGAAACATCTAAGTAAGATTCGTACTGATATCAGTCGTATTCGAAATAGATAGTTCCAAGTATTTAAACACGTTTGGAAGCGTGAAACGCGCATGAGTGATTGGAAAAATTGCTAAATAAAATCTATACTAAACGGGTGTCGTGGCATGGCAAGAGCTTGATGTGACAGCGGAATCAAACAGGTACAATTGTATATTCTTCGAGTTAGATCGTAATAAACATTGTAAGTTATCACCACCAATGCGCATCTTCACGGCAGTATCACGTTAACATTCCAAAGAATTACAAATAGTGGTCTTTTTTACAATTATGTATCTTATTTTCAACTTTCAAGGGCTTCTACTATTTTTTCATTATACATTGAATATATATATGAGCAGATCCATTGGATTTCGCCCAATTTCTCGGGAGGGGTCTTTCGATTTTTCTCAAACTTAGATACTTTAAAGCACCTTAAAAACTATCCCCAAATTTCAAGTCTCTAAGTGCTCAAGATCACGAGAACGAGCCTTATAAATATCAAAAAATGACCATTTTTTGCCTCTTTTTAAGATGATGCTTCACACAAACTTTACGTTCACGTCAAGTAATACTGGTTCCATTTCCTTTAGTATACCATCTAGATTATAGAAAAACGTGGTCCAGTCATCCAGATCAAGAGGCCTTTCATTGTGATCACGTTAAATGAATTGAAAATTTCAATAAAATGACCATTTTCAAATTGATGCTACAGGCTTGTTTCTAGCTTAATTGACTTCTAATATGGCTCATTTTTTTCATTTTTTATACCTTTCAAGCGAGTCATGCCGAAAATTCAGATTGCGTGAAGAAGCCTAGAGAGATATCATTCCAAAGTTGGTCTTTTTCGAAATTTTACGAAAAATCGCGAACTTTGACCGTGCACCACGGATTTCTATCAACTCCGAAGTTCACAAAAATTTAGGTAAGAGTAGTTCTTTATATCTAGAAAGACCCGCTTCGAGGAATTTCTTGGCCGGAACTTCCATCACTCTTTACAGCTTGCCGAAGATCACACAACTCCGAGTGCTTTAATATTGAAAAATGTATGATGCAGTGTTTCTAATTTTATTTTTAGGCTGTTTTGAGAAGTTTTCAGTACAGTCGTATTGAATCGAATCTAGAGTCGCGGTAGCGACTCTGAGACAAGTACATTTATGTATGACGAGTCGCTTCCAGAGAGTCTTTACCGGAGCGAGAGTGTTTTTCAGCTGTTTTCGATAATTTTTCTTTAATAACTGAATAATTACAGTATTCCAAAGAATCCTGCAAGATGACGTATTTTTTATTTTTTTTTATCTTTCGATCGCGACCTCTACGAACTCTGTAGCTTAACGCATTGAAAAGATATTAATTATTTATTTTTTAATTTCATCAAAAAATGTTGCATTTTTTCGCACACATTTTTGATGTTTATTTGTTTTTTCTTTAGTGACAAATCTGGTGCCATAATACATTTTATATATCTATATATTTTTTTCTGGTGCCATAATACAAATTGTATACCTATATATTTCCATGAATCTGTTCATGCTTCAAAAATTTGGAAAGTAACAGTTCCCCGTTGTATTCAAAATTTAAGCTGTCAATTTCACGAAATGTTATCGAATCATTCAGGGATTAAAGGATACCACATGTTCGTTTTACTAAAAAATCTGAGTCACGTATTGTGGCCGAATCTTTTTTTTTTAATGTTCTTTTAGTAGGTATGATGCTATCGAGTAAATCGTTGGATAGGGCTTTTTTTTACTCGTGCTTATCGTTGATGATAAGCATTGGAGTGAATTTAAGTGAAGAATGCGCCAAATGTACATTCGTACATTCTTTATTTTTTGTATGAGCAAAGCTTGCAGGAAAAAAATAGTTACGCGCGTCATCGTACGAGGTTAGAATGATGTGTCGGTGCATACGCAGTAGAGAAACGATCTCAACCCCTTTTCACCAAGGGCCCAAGCAAAATCCATCTCTCGTAGGTGGCTTGATAGTTTTCGATTTCTAGGTCGACGGCTCCATGGTTTTTGATGTCCAGATCGACGGCTCCATAGTTTTCGATGTCTAGGTCGACGACTGCAAGGTTTTCGACATTTAAGTCGGCGCCTCCATAGTTTTCGATGTCCAGATATATTTCTTCATGGTTTTCAATGTCTAGGTATATTTTTTTCCATTGTTTCCGTAATCCAGGTCGTCGGCGCTATAGTTTTTAATGTCTAGGTATACTTCTCCATGTTTTTCGATGTCTAGGCATATTTCTCCATGGTTTTTCATGTCCAGGTATAGTTCTCCATAGTTTTCGCTATCCCGGTCGACGGTTCCATAATTTTTCATGTCTAGCTATGTTTCTCTACGGTTTGCGATGTCTAGGTTGACGGATCCATGGTTTTCAAAGTTTGGGTCGATAGCTCTATAGTTTTCGATGTACAGATCGACGGCTCCACAGTTTTTGATGTCTAGGTATTTTCCCCGTAGCTTTCGATGTCGAGGTCGATGACTCAATGGATTTCGATGTCTGGATATATTTCATCATGGTTATCGATATCCTGATCGAAGACTCCATGGTCTTCAATAACAGGGGAGATTTCAAGAACCCAGAATATCGTGAATAAATATCACCGGACACTGATAAACATGAAACTGTCAATCTAGATACTGGAACCTAATGAAACATGGAAACGTCCTCTCAAACATCGAAAAACAATGACAATAACAGTGTTAACATGGTAATCATTGAGGGATTGTTCTCGACCCCATAAACTATGGCGACCTAAATATCGAAAACTATGGAGCCGTTGACCTCGTCATCGAAAGCCGTAGAGAAATATAACTAGACATCAAAAACTCTTGAGAAATATACCTGGACATCGAAAACTATGGAGCCATCCCCCTGTACTCCTGTTTATTCTTATTGAACTGCTTCAACATTGGTGGGCTTGAAGACACTGTTGCAATAAAAGTAGCGCTGCAGCGCTACAAGAAAACTATTCACACGCTTAACCCTCTCGGACCATATGTTGCTTCTACGCAACACGCGCTTCCAGGCCCAATGAAACTGCATCGGTCGGGGTTCTAACTGCCTATTTCAATCACGCAAGGTTAGATTGCACCTTAGATACTCCTAAACCAAGAGATAAACTGCTTTAACTCATCGAAATATCAATATGAAGTCGGCGTTTCATGTTGAGTTGGCGTTGTGTGAAAAGGTGCTTTAGTTATCGCAAAAGAAAAGTGGGTATAAATTTTTTTTTCGTACTCCAAATGTTATTTCCTTTCAAAGGGAAGCTAATATGATGTATTTAAGGTATTCGGTGCTAGATTCATTCGTAAATTTTCCTGATTTTGCTCCCCAAGGACCTGGTGCTGAGCGCAGCGAACATTCAAAAATTCATATTTCCCAACAAAAAAACCGAAATGTCACAATGGATTCGGAAACTAGAAAGTATTTTGAGATAAAATTATGAAAAGAATCATTTTCCGTCAACGCGAAATAGGTCTCGGTCTGAGAGGGTTAATCGCACGGAATGCACCCTAGTTCGGAATAAATTTTCAAATAAAATGTATTGTGTATGATATAAATATTGAATCCAAACGGAAATGTGTAGAATTGAATTGAATATTATAGATGGGTATATTTGTTGAATATATCTATTTTTACAATAATTCAATTTAACACATTACATTTTTGATTCTTTATTCAATTCTCATGGAAAACATTTTATTTAATAACAAATGAAGAATTTATATTCGTCTACAATATTTGTTTGATTATATTCTCAGATTTCAATTCCCGACACATTCCATTTTCGTTTCATTTGTTATATCATATGGAAAACATTTTATTCAATAATTCACGAGAAATTGGTTTTTTAATATCCTTTTACATTTTAAAGGAGATTTAAATAAATAAATAAATCCATGCCTCTGCATCTTTGTCATGGCGACAATTTTCATCAGCTCTCCAAAATTGAATATTATCAGATTTGTAGATGATCATTATCATTGTCATTATGCTATTTTATCAAAAATTGGATAGATTCCATTGAAAAATATAAATAAAATAACCCAAGATAGGAGTGACGAATAAGATCAAGGACTACAAAAATATCTACCGAAGAAGCAAACGCATTGTATGGAAAAACACTAAGAAGAAAGTTTAATTCTAGTCAAGGGCTCGACGCATTGAGAACATTTCTGGTGATCTGAAAAGAAAATGATGATAGAGATCTTTCGATTGTAATTGCATACGTACAGGCTGGTGACAATGGTTTTGAAATTCTCAGACTTTTGGATACTTCTATAAAAAAAATGTTAATAATGCCTGTGCTGCGTGTTCTGCCATGTAGTTTATAGTTGTCAAGTAAGCAGAAAAATGTTCATTATTGACTTGAATTTAAAGAGAACTTTTAAAAGTCTTACGACTATTGGATGGAATCAAATCATTTGAAATGTCATTTATGATTAAAAGATTTTCTGATAAACGTTTTTCCAAAGTAAAACAGTAATTGCATGTTTTCGATTGCAGAATCTTGTAACAATACGAGCCGCTACCGCGTCCCTTGATCCCCAGTGCTGATAAATGTGGAAGAGGCTTGTCGCAGCTTCACTATTTCTCATTCGTCATTTATTCATGGTATGCTATCGAGTCAGAGCAATGTCAGATGGTTCCGCTTGGTGGTATTTTTCATTTCACACAGAAGTTTTGGAGACTTTGTCGTAACGAACCAAGCTCATGGATTCCCAAAGTATTAGAACTTGTTACGTACACTTTATACTCGCTTTTCTTGTGGAAGGTCATTCCTCGGTCATTCGAGCTTTACTCGACGGACAGGGAATTATTTCTTGTATTTTCCTCGAGTTGACATATTATTTTCACACCACCGTTCATGTCGTCCTCGACACCGCGAAATCTTGGGTTTTTGAAAATTCAGCCGTAGCAAAACTAATGCGTGTTTTTTTTTCGTTTCCGGTCTTGCAGAGTCTTGTTTCGCGGTACAATAATAGGAAGGGACCCGGAAATTTGCCTGGTTCAAAAGCAAAACAGGCAAATGAACCGGCAAAGATTTTGTTGATCCGAAAGAAGGAGTGATAAAAACGTTGTATTCATCATTTTTAATCATTACCTTTTGATAAAACATCCTAAAACAGAATATAAACTGCACAACTGATAAACTCGTTTAGCGTCATGTTCAATTTTAATTAAAATTCTACAGTCAATTGATTTCTGAAGGAATATTCAAGTTTCAATTCGATTTTTTGACGTCGATAGATTTTGCAGTGGAAAGGGTGCACAATTTCCTAATAATACTTTTAACTTCAAACCGATACGGGGTGATTTTCTACGATCGCAATATTGGTACATCTGTTCGGAAGAACAAAATCAATTGGTCAACACGGCTTTACAAAGTCTCGGGCGCCTCATGGAAATATTCCAAGCTTTTGGACCTCATAATAAAAATTCTCATCGCTTGTCCAGATTGTGTGAAATCTCAACTGATTCATACCAAGACATTCCTTGAGCCAGGGGCTTCAAATATATAAGTGGATACTGACAATGAGATTCATGGGTCACTTGTGAGAATCGAAAAATCCGGAATATTGTCTGAAACCTTGTTTATCAGAACTTTCGAAAAACACGAGAAACATTCTAGATTTAGGTCAACAAAATTTTGCTCAACGACCATTTTTCGCAATTTTCACCTATTTTCATGGTATTTTGGAATTCGGCTTCAGCATGTCAAAATAAATATATAGAGAGAGATGGGTGTAGTTGAATATATAAACTGCTTTATTGGGTGATCAGATGTTTCAATTTTATGATAATTATTTCAATTTTTCAATATATCCCATAAAATTTCAGATTTCGAGTACACAAAAAGTCGTCAAATAAACCTGAAACACAGCACGAATGCTGTAAAAAAACTAGAGACAAGTACATTTATGCCCTGTGGGAAGTCATCTGTAAAATCATGGAAATCAATGGTCGTAAGACTTTAAATCCAAGAAACAAAACGTTGTTAAATAAATGCAGAAGTTGCCGAGCACATCGCACTACGAACAAAAGAATTACAAAAGAAGAAAAATAGGACACAACAAATTACAACCACAAAGAATACAAAGACAAAACATTACAAAAACAAATTGCGACTAAAAAAAAATTAAGATCATAAAAATTAAAAAAAAATTACCCACGGAAAAAATTATATACCAAAAAATTGAAACAAAAAAAATTTGGCCGTTGTACTTGGCGTTTTTTTTTCTAGCTAATATTATCTAATTTACCTGTATCTTATACTCACAAATTCGAAAGTCGAGTAAAACGTCAAATTTTTTTTGTTTCAATTTTTTGGTATATAATTTTTTCCATGGGTAATTTTTTTTTAATTTTTATGATCTTAATTTTCTTTTAGTCGCAATTTGTTTTTGTAATGTTTTGTCTTCGTATTCTTTGTGGTTGTAATTTGTTGTGTCCTATTTTTCTGCTTTTGTAATTCTTTTGTTCGTAGTGCGATGTGCTCGGCAACTTCTGCATTTATTTAACAACGTTTTGTTTCTTGGATTTAAAGTCTTACGACCATTGATTTCCATGATTTTACAGATGACTTCCCACAGGGCATAAATGTACTTGTCTCTAGTTTTTTTACAGCATTCGTGCTGTGTTTCAGGTTTATATATTTACCATACAAACAGCAGTACATTTTTGAAAAATAGTAGCACATGCTGTACAAAACCTTTCCATATGAATTTTCGTATTTATAAATGTAATTTTTAAAGAAAAATATATTTTCAGCTCATTCAAAAGAACTATTTTCAATTGTGTTGAACCAGCTTTCAATTTTTATGAATTTTATCTTTGGACTTGGTTTAATACTTTTTTTTTCATCACGTGAAACTTAATCATTTTTCAATCGTGTATAATGCAGTTTGAATTGAGCTTATATGAAATATTAAAAGGTGCGTTAATATCTTCTCATTTCTTTGTATGGTAACAATAATGGTGCAAGGATGAGGGTGTAAGACCACTTGACGGACTATGAACAGTGTGAAAGTTGGAATTTTAGGTTTTTTTAAATTTTATTTTATAAATAAAATTTGGTTAGATGGGTTTAAATAAAACCTTGTTCACATCTTTTACACACTCAGAAGTACTGGAAAAATTTTGTTTTTAATTAGTTCTATGGTATTTTTTTGTACAATGGTATGTCGAAAATAGCACTCATGGAGTCGGTGTTGACAACAAATCTCAAAAATGGATCTTCTCAGGACGAAAAACCAAAAAGATTCTTAAAATATATGAGGTATTCTAGTCCAAATGTGACCCTGGATCCTTTCGGATTTCTTTGATTTTTTTTACATGCTCACATTGAGTCTTAAAAACATCCTCATCATAGTTTTAAAGTGTTCCGAACCTCCCTCATTTCTGAACAAAAAATTTTTCGAAAAAAAACGTCATGTTTTACAAATCTGAAAAAGTTCTAAAAACGCCGTGATAGTTTATAAAAAATTTTAAGCCATCACCCGCAGTGGGCAGATTATTTTTTCGGTGTTTTACAAGCTATTAACGTTCTTGAAATAGCAGAAATTTTCCAAATAGTTCACCCTCAGCTGATACTGAAATATTTTGGTGCTCAATTTAATTTCGTTCATGATTTTCGAATAATCCAATACGAATTATAAACCTTAAAATGAGCGTAATGGATACGTGATGCCTGAATAATGCTCCACAACATGATATAGAGTCTGGAGTTCTTTATGTTTTTTTTTTTCAAAATAGGTATAAAAAATTCTATTTGTAGTATAATTAATTATAATTATTAAGTCAGATTAATTCACGAGAAATAGGTTTTTATCGCAGATTGGGTGTGCGTGAAGGAAGTCATATTACTTGAAGTTTGTTACTTGAAGAATGTTTTAGACCTGACATCACCAGCATGAATGCTGTTAAAAACTAGAGACAAGTACATTAATGTTTTTTGAGCAGTCACCTGTAAAATCATGGAAATCAATGATTGAAAGACTTTTCATTCAAGAAAGAAAACGTTTTCAAATATATACAAAAGTTGCCAAGTACATCGGATTACGAACATGATTATGATTCCATTTTTCAAAAAATGCACTGCTGTTTACATGGTAAATATATGTTCGATTCTATACAACTGTACTGAAAACTTCGTAAAATAGCCTTAAAAAAAAATTAGATACACTGCATCATACATTTTTCAATGTCAAAGCACTTGGAGTTGTGTGATCTTCGGCAGGCTGTAAAGAGTGATAGAAGTTCGGGCCAAGAAATTCCTCGAAGCGTGTCTTTCTAGATATAAAGAACTACTCTCACCTAAATTTTTGTGAACTTCGGAGTTGATAGAAATCCGTGGTGCACGGTCAAAGTTCGCGATTTTTCGTAAAATTTCAAAAAAGACCAACTTTGGAATGATATCTCTCTAGGCTTCTTCGCGCAATCCAAATTTTCGGCATGACTCGCTTGAAAGGTATGAAAAACGAAAAAAATGAACCATATTAGAAGTCAATTAAGCTAGAAACAAGCCTGTAGCATCAATTTGAAAATGGTCATTTTATTGAAATTTTCAATTCATTTAACGTGATCACAATGAAAGGCCTCTTGATCTGGACGATTGGACCACGTTTTTCTATAATCTAGATGGTATACTAAAGGAAATGGAACCAGTATTACTTGACTTGAACGTAAAGTTTTTGTAAACCATCATCTTAAAAAAAGGCAAAAAATGGTCATTTTTTTATATTTATAGGGTTCGTTCTGGTGACCTTGAGCACTTAGAGACTTGAAATTTGGTATTTGGGGATAGTTTTTAAGGTACTTCAAAGTACCTAAGTTTGAGAAAAATCGAAAGACCCCTCCCGAGAAATTGAGCGAAATCCAATGGATCTACTCATATATTTTATATATATTCAATGTATAATGAAAAAATAGTAGAAGCCCTTGAAAGTTGAAAATAAGATGTTGTTTATTTGAGCAGAGTTTAGTATTCATACGTACATGATGTAAGCTAAAACTTGTCAGAGTAAAACGACATCTCTTAGTTAGTTGGAGATCTATTTTGGAAACAATAATGACTGGAGGTTTTTTCAAAAGCGATGAATGCTATATAAATCGTTCATGAAATACTAAACTTTAGAAGTTTCCGAAATGTTATACAGAAAAGCTCCAGTCATTGTTTAGAACCGTCGAAAAATCTGGAGCTGGCCAGACTACAACACCATCTTATACTTTTTTATTATCTGGAATAAAAATTTTTATAATTCTATGAGACACTGGAAGCTTTGGGAAGATATATTGAAACACTCGAGTCAACATTCAGAATTATTGACTAAACTAGAAATGAGTATGACACCATCACATGGTTGAAGTTTCCTTTTCTCTACATTAATAAATGAATAAACTACACGAATTTCTGCAGGCTAGAACTATTTGAAAAATTATACAGGAACACTCTAGTCATCATTTAGAATCTACGAATGAACTGGAACTGGTCAGACTACGATAACATCTTATATTTGAAGTTTATTTTGATCTACAACAAATATTTTTATAATTCCATGAGGCGCTGGAGGCTAAAAATCTTCAGAAAGATGTAGAGAAACACTCCAGTCATCATTCGGCACAATTCCGTAGATTGGAACTCGCCAGAGTAGGAAAGTATCTCGTGGTTGAAGTTAATTCTTTTCAACAATGATAACTTACTGAGTTTCATGAAACGCTAAAGGCTACAATTAGTAAATTTATACAAAACCTTTCTAGACATCATTGAGAACCATTAAATAAACAGGAACTCATTAGAATATGACAGTACCTCATAGTTGAAGTATCCTTTTACGTAAATGGAAATTAAACTGAAATGATTAAATTTTACGAATTGCTAAACGCTAGAACGCTCCGAAATGTTATACAGGAACGTTCCAGTCATTCTTCGGAACCATTGAACAAACTGAAACTGGTCAGACTACGACAACATTTTATAGTTTTTTTTTACCTACATTAATCATTATTAAATTTCACGAAGAACTAAACGGTACAACTCTCCGAAATGTTATCCAGAAACGCTATAGTTATTGTTCAGAACGATTGAATGAACTGGAACTCATTAGAATATGACAGCATCTCTTAGTTGGAGTATCCTTTTACCTACAGTAATCATTTGTTAAATTTCACGAAAGACTAAACTCTACCACTCTCTGAAATGTTATACAGAAACGCTCCACTCATTCTTCAGAACCATTGAATAAACTGGAACTGGTCAGACTATGGCAGCATCTTGGTTCAAGTATTTTTATCAAAAATAGTAATTTTAATAATTCCATGAAGCGCTGGAGGCTAGAACTTTGTGAAGATATATCTCCAAAAAGCGTTGGTACAGATACAGTCCAGTCATCATTCTGAACCATTGAGTGAACTGGAACTCGCACGATTATGACAGCATCTCATGATTAAAGTTTCTTTCTATCAACAACAATAATGTAGTAAACGTCACGAAATGCTAAAAGCTAGAATACTTTAAAAAGTAATACAAGAACACTTCAGTCACTATTCATAACCATTAGATAAACTGGAACTCGTAAGAGTATGACAGCGTCTCGTGGTTAGAGTTTCCCTTTATTCATAATCATCGTTTATTAAAATGCATGAAATGCTCAAGGCTAGAAGACGTTGAAAAGTTATACAGGACCACTCGAGTCGCTATTCAAACCATTAAATAAACTAGAACTAATTAGAATATGACAGCATGACGTTCCAGTCATCATTTAGAATCCGTTGGATAAACTGGAACTCCTACGAGTATGATAGCATCTCATGGTTGAAGTTTCTTTTTATCACCAACGATAATTTTAAAAATTCTGTGATGCGCTGGAGGCTAGAAATTTGGAAGATTATACAGGAATACTCCAGTCACTATCTAAAACCATTAATTGAATTAAAACTCACTAGAGTATGACAGCATCCCATCGTTGGAGTTTCCTTTCACGTATTGATTAAATTTCGCGAATTGTTAAAGGCTAGAACTCGCCGAAAGTTATATAGAAACGCTCTATTTATTGTTCAGAACCATTGAATGAACTGGAGCTCATCTAAGTACAATAGAATGTCTCGGTTAAAGTTTTATCTTATCAACAATAATAACACCGGCACACAAAACAAAACTGGTCAGTGCCTAGAATCGTACCCATCAACCTCTTCGTAATTTAGCCTGCTGAATCTGAATCTAAGATTGGATTGGCTGATACATACCAGAAACTTTGAGTAAATTCCAAAATACTGCAAAAATAGAAAAAAATCGCTGTTTCAAGCATGATAAAAGTTGTCCTCGGACTTAATCGGGGATGCATTTTATGTAATTTGATGCACTGAATCTGAATATAAGATTGGATTGGCCGATCCATACCAAAAACTTTGAATACATTTCAAAAAATTGCAACAATGGCAAAAAATCGCTGTTTCAAGCATGGTAAAAGTTGTCCTCGACCATAATTGGTGATTCATTTTATGCAATTTTATACGCTGAACCTGAATCTAAGGTCGGATTGGCCGATACATACCAAAAACTTTGAATACATTTCAAAAAATTGCAAAAATGGCAAAAAATCGCTGTTTCAAGCATGATAAAAGTTGTCCTCGACCTTAATTGGGTATTCATTTTATGTAATTTGATGCGCTAAATTCGAATCTAATGTTGGATTGGCCGATACATACCAAAAACTTTGAATACATTTCAAAAAATTGCAAAAATGGCAAAAAATCGCTGTTTCAAGCATGATAAAAGTTGTCCTCGACCTTAATTGGGTATTCATTTTATGCAATTTTATACGCTAAACCTGAATCTAAGGTCGGATTGGCCGATACATACCAAAAACTTTGCGTTAATTCCAAAAACCAGCAAAAATGGCAAAAAATCGCTGTTTTAAGCATGATAAAAGTTGTTCACGACCTTAATAGGGGATTCATTTTATGTAATTTTATGCACTGAATCTGAATCTATGGTCGGATTAGCCGATACATACCAAAAACTTTAAGTAAATTCCAAAAAACAGCAAAAATTGGAAAAAAATACTGTTTCAAGCGTGATAAAAGTTGTTCTCGACCTTAATGGAGGTTTCATTTTATGCAATTTTATGCGCTAAACCTGAATCTAAAATCGCATTGGCCGATACATACTAAAAACTTTGCGTTAATTCCAAAAACCAGCAAAAATGATAAAAAATCGCTGTTTCAAGCGTGATAAAAGTTGTCCTCGACCTTAACCGGGGATGCATTTTATGTAATTTGATGCGCTGAATCTGAATCTAAGCTTGGATTGGCTGATACGCCCCAAAAATTTCGAGTAAATTCTAAACAACAGCAAAAACTGCGAAAAATCTCTGTTAACAGCATAATAAAAGTTGTCTTTAACCTAACACGGCGGTGTTTTTTATGTAATTTGACGCACTGAATTTGTATCTGAGGTTCGATTGGCCCACACACCCCAAAATAGTGAGTAAAATGCAAACATCGCTATAAAAATGGGTCAAAGTCGCCAACATGGGTATGGAAAAAGTTTTAGTGATGCAGATCGAGTACGCTGCATTTGTATTTTGATGCGCTGAAACCGAAACTGGTTATCGATTTAACTCGTACTTCTCCAAAATTTTGCTTTCTAGGAAAAAACTGGCTAAAATTGTTCTTTACGAATTTCGAGCAACTCAATCCGAATGCGGTTGCTAGTAGTCCCGAGAATGCATACTTCCGCTCGTGAAAAATAACCAAAAATAGCAAAAAAACGTAAAAAAATAGTTTTTTAAATGTTCTAAACATGAATGATTCATCTCGAATCATATACAAAAAAAAGATCTATATAATCTGTATTCAATAAACTAGAAACTGGGGAAGATAGTATAAAAAAGTTTAATATAAAACTACCGCAGGCATGATTGTTCTTTAGTTTGAATTCTGCGTAATTGATTTTTTTTTTTCATTTTCTGTAAGTAACAGGAGAAGATAAAAATTATCACCGATCTTAAACCGCGTTCTTCTCTGTTAACGGATTCTTTTCTCTTCGATCGAGATATGTAGCGGCTTTCTCTTCTTCTTTCTCTCTTTAGCGTCCAGCAAAAATATGCCATTATATTGATATTCCACCTTCCCTGATACCGATTCTCCATTTCACTGATATGTCTTATAAAATCTTTCTTCTTGTTCTTCACTTAGATCTCCAAGGTTTTCAGGAAAATAGTCGAGATGGGAGTGTAGAAAGTGCAGAATGATATTCATCAACCAGCCCACTTTTCTAAAATTTTCCAACAACTCTTCAACTAAATTTTGATAATTGTCACTTTTCGTATTTCCCAGCAAGTTTTAAGAAACGTTTTTGAAACTTTGCCAAGCTTTTTTCTCAGTATCGTTTATTTTTTTTTTATGAAATTTTCGTCTTCAAACAAACTACGAATTTTTGGTCCATCAAATATACCCCCCTAATTCCGCATCCCTCATCGCGGGTAGCTTTTCTCCCAAATACTGGAAACAATTGCCATCTTTGTTCAGAGCTTTTACATATTGCGTTATAAGAACAAGCTTAATGTGAAGTGGAAGTAGTATATCAGCCGATCTGACTCCAGATTCAGATTCAGCGCATCAAATTACATAAAAACAGCCCCGATTAATGTCGATGACAACTTTTATTATGCTTTTAACAGCAATTTTCCACCATTTTTGCTGTTTTTTGGAATTTACTCAATATTTTTGGAGTGCATCGGCCAATCTAACCGTAGATTCAGATTCAGCGCGTCAAATTACATAAAGAACATCTCCGAGTAAGGTCGAGGACAACTTTTATCATGCTTTTAACAGCGGTTTTCCGCCATTTTTGCGGTTTTTTGGAACTTACTCAAAATTTTGGAGGTATATTGGCCAATCCGGTTCCGGATTCGCATTCAGCGGGCCAAAATATATAGATATTGATGGGTCTGGTTCTAGGTTTTAACCACTTTTTTTTTGTGTGACGGTGTACTTTTAATAATTCTATAAAGTGCTGGAGGCTAGAACTCTTTGAAAGGGTATACAAAAACACCTCAGTCATCATGAAGAACTATTAAATCAACTGGATCTCGTACGAATACGACAGTATCTCATGGATGAAGTTTCTTTTAATTAACAACAATAATGTAGTACATTTAACGGAATTAACAAAGACTAGAATACTTCGAAAAGTTATACCAGAACACACCAGTCACTATTCAAAACCATAAAATGCTGGCATATGTTTCGAAGTTGAAGTATCCTTCTACCGGGAATAATCATTTATTCAATTTTACGAAATGCTAAACTCTAGAACTCTCTGAAATGTTATACAGAAACACTCCAGTCATTCTTCAGAATCATTGAATAAACTGGAACTGGTTAGACTATGACAGCATTTTATAGTTGAAGTTTCTTTTTATCAATAATAATAATTTTAATAATTCCATAAAGCGCTGGAGGCTAGAACTTTTTGGAAAAATATACAGAAACACTCCAGTCATCATTCAGAACCATTGAGTGAACTGGAACTCGTACGATTATGACAGCATCTCATGGTTAAAGTTTCTTTTTATCATCGACGATAATTTTAATAATTCTATAAAGAAGAACTGAATAAACTGGCACACGTACAGGTACGACAGCATCTCATGGTTGAAGTTTTCTCTTATTTATAGTAATATTTCATTTAATTTCACGAAATGCTAAAGGCTGAAACTCTTTGGAAAGTTATACAGTAACACTCCAGTCATGATTTAAACCGTTGAATAAACTGGAACTCGTCAGAGCACGGTAGCATCTCATTGGCAGAATTCAACGAATATTTAATTGCAACGACCAGCTTACTGGGCAATAATACGAGCCCCGGGATAGGTCGTTATGATTAAGCATTTTCAATCGATGCTGTCAACCTTCTCCAATTGGTTTATAAAAACTTCAACCCATCCAAAGCTCACGAACAAATCTAAAATCACATACCATTGCAGCAAGCTTGAAGGAAGAACAAAACCAATTTTTAGCACTACTCATTCTGAATTAGAAACAGTCCTCATTCAGATATTTTCACGTTCTAGTTTCAAAATAATTTCTATCAAAACAAACCTGGAAATTCAAATCAGAAATCGAAAGGAAGTCGAAAAAATCGAGAAAATTTCTCTGTTCATTTCCTCTATCTTTACGAATATGAACCGGTTCTCAAAAAAATGTTTGTTTTTTTAGTAGAAATCTATACTATACAAATTACGATAAATTTTTCATGAGATCAAAGATCTCAATTCAATCTGTGGTTCGACCAAAAAAATGATCAGTAACGGCTATCGTTTAAACTGATCGCTCGATGGGGAAAAAAACTAATAAATCACGTAAGTATATATAAGTATGCTGAATTTGTCAGTTTTGAAATCGTGTTTTGTTCAATGTTGTTACGATTTTTCACCAATCAATTTCTAGGCGTTTAATTTTTTTTATCAAGGCTGTAATGGAGGAATTCTCTGTCAAACCGGCTACTTTTTAACCTCATAACGGGTTATACTTTTTTGATATAACTTCATAACGGGTTATATCAAAGTACTACTAAAAGGCACTCTATGTGAATTTTTTCAGATTTTTAAATTCATTATTTTAGAAAATACCGTTTATTTTTCAAATGAATATATCTCGGAAACTTTTGAAAAAAAAATGTTTTCACATGAAAGGTGTAGTTTCGTGTTAGCTTTTGAACGGACGACTCGAAATAATTTTTACGTTGTGGTAACGATAACTTTTTACTGAAAGAGGGGGAATTATTTTTTTATTCAGAATCAGCCATTTTTTTCTGGCTGGAAAAATTACAGAGTCTTTCAGTATTTTTGACGAACTCGCGAAAAAATCGCCAGAGTGGTGCGGATTAAAGTACCGGTATGAAAAAATTAATTTGTGTGATTTCATTTTTTACCCTAGAGCCTCTGTCCGTGCCACTCTGGCGATTATTTTGCAATATCGTCAAACAAATTGGAAAACTCTGTAATTTTTTCAGCCAAAAAAAATGACTGTTTCTGAATAAAAAAAATAATTCTCCCTTTTTTCGTAAAAAATCATAGTTACTAGAACGTAAAAATTATTTTTAGTCGTCCGCTCAAAAGCTAACACGAATAAAACTACAACTTTTATGTGAAAAAATTTTCTTTTAGTTACTCCAAGTTTCTGAGATATATTCATTTGAAAAAAAAAACGGTATTTTCTGATATTATGAATTTAAAAATCTGAAATAACTCACATAGAGTAGTAGTAAGTTTTAGTTCGACAAAGAATCCCTCAATGGTAAATTGCATGCATAAATATTTAACGATAATTGATTCGGGAGAGAATACTCATAAAAAAACGCATTCATTTTGAAGCTGATTGTTAGAGCAAGAGTAAATTTTGCCACGATACATATAGAGTAAGACTTATGTATTAAGCGACAGAGCTGTCTGGCACTATTTCTGTCGTTGGTTACGGCATTCCGATGCCTCATTCATTCGAAGAAATTAGTGAATTATCTATCAGTTCTCGAAAAGTTTGATCAACCAACCAAAAAAAAAAAATTTTACATAGCATTGAAATCAAAAAAATTTTTTTTTTTTTGCAATCAATAAATGAAAAATTGATACTGTATAATGAAATTATAATCGAATAGATCGATTTAGAACTTTTATCATTTGACTCGTATGGAGAATGGAGACTTAAATAATGATTTTAACCATTCAACGACCCTGCAGACAGCGAAGCGCTGCATTGCATTAGATGATAGGCGGTAGCAGCACCGATTAGGCTCAGCGCTGCAGCGTTCGACGCCACAGAGCGTACACACCGTGCCGGCACTGTGCAGTCTCGGCAACATCTATGCTTGCATCATGTGACGCTTGTGTGCTGTTGCCGTGCCGCTTCTGAAGTGTATGCGAATGCAGCACGTAACGGCACGGTATAAGCACGCCGTGCCGTTACACCGTGGCGTTAGAAATCAGTCATGTTCGGACAGACATAACGCGTATGTAACGGCACGCGTACCGTGCCGCGCAGTCACCGTGCCGTCACCGTGCTGGAAACTGTCTATCTGGGTAGGTAATTTGACGTGATAACTATTTTGCAATTGGTTTCGTTACGATCGGTTGAGTGCTTCTACATGAAACACTCACCAGGTGCAAAACATACCGAACTTTGGGGGTTGATTTCACCCCTTAAAAATAACTTTCAGCCGATAAAACAAATACGTGTCTGTTATTTTTCGATAACCTACATTCTATAAAAAGAACATTGAAATCGGAAGGGGACAGTGCTCGAAATAAAATTTGACGATTTAAGGGTGTTTTACCCCCTCAATTCTTTTGATCTGAGGAAAACCCAAAAACACGTCGATTTTTTTTTTGCTGTACAAAATGGCGTTTGTTTTATTAGAATCGGACGGTAAATTTTTTTTATACAAAAAAATTCTGGATATTCGGGGGTAAATCATCCCCATGTAATAGGGGTGCATAAGAAGTTGGACATGTCATATAGGTTATTTGACATGCAGAATATTTTGCAATTGGTTTCATTCGATCGGATGAGTGCTTCTATATGAAACACTCTACCAGACGCAAAACATGCCCAACTTTGGGGGTCGATTTTACCCCTTAAAAATCACTTTCAGCCGATAAAAAAAATACGTGTCTCTTATTTTTCTATGGACTATAACATATAAAAAAATTATCAAAATCGGAGGTCCAGTTTTCAATGTCAGTGTACTCAAAATGTCCCAAAACATCGAAAAATCATATCTAGAAAGAATGTGCGGATGTGTGTGTGTGTGCGTGCGTGCGTGCGTGCGTGAGTAATGGCACTGCAAAATTAAAACGCTTATAACTCGGAAACGGTTTGAGATACAGGGCTACCGTTTTGCACAGATGTTAATCTATACAAGCTCTTCATTCTCTGATAATTTTGTCATAATTTGTAAAAAATTACGAATCCTACGACGTTTTGAAATTTTCATAAAAAGGGTATCAACGCTCTAACTTACGAAAATTCTAAGATTTATTAATAATTTTTTTTTTATAAATAGACTATCATAATAGGAAGGTTGGTATTAAATTTGGGGAATATCGGTTGAGCGGTTTAAATTTTATGATTTTCTCAATTTTACGAAAATATTAGTTTTTCAAAAAATCGTCTAACCGCTTCAATTTTTGGAAATTTTGTAAGATATTGCGTATAAGTCTGTACTTCCTCTATACTTTCCAGCAAAGTTGTCGGAATTATTTAATTTCAATGTAAATAGAAAAATGATGAAAATTGAAAGTTACAAACTGTTTTTTCTGATGGCTCGTCATTTAGTTTTTTTCTTTATGAATTTAAACAAAGAGATCAATTAAAGTTCGTAAAAGAAGGTAGAGAAAATACATTATTTCCCTGTATACTGAAACGTATTTGCTTATTGGTTTCTTTTATTCTGAAGGATTCGGGACACGAAAGAGGGTATGAATTAATTTTAGACCTTGTCTGATGGTTGGTCACATAAAATTATACAATGAATTTATTCAATAACTTATTTAACTAATACAAATGTAAGAATAAAAAATACGTATAATAGAATGTGTGTTTGGATTTATTTGTCCGTGTTTTACCATAAAAGAAATATCGCGCTATTATCGACAAGTATAATATCGTGAGAGTATTTTTGAATATGACTGTATTCTCAATATTTTGACAAGATGATAAAAAAAAAAAGAAAATGACGTCTATTTGTATTTGCCGATGTGGCTATGCTCGGACTTTTGCTTATTTGTACAGCGTAATTATAAATTTAATGATCTCGCACGTTTTGATATAATACGAAATAATTTCCGTTGAGAGTGAACGCTCAGTGTGGGGTTAAAGTATGACACAGCGCCGCTATGTCTCGTGGCGCGACGTTCGCATGATTTTGCGTCGGCTGATCGAAAGCAGTCGCCAATATGGCTGCGCCCGTGTGTAATAGCTTGAGTGAGTGTTTATGTTAAATTAACAAAATGATAAAGTGTAATAAAAATAAAAAAATACAATGGTCTTTCGTCTTGTGAGTGCTAGTGAAATCAATGTATTCTGCGCAATTTTCTAGAATACGTGTCGTATCATCGTATTCTAGAACTAATACCTTGACTTTTTTCCCTCCCGATATAACTTGTGTTATTCCTTTTATAACTTTTACTCCTTTTCTTATTTCTGTCCTCCTCGTCACCTTTCTTTTCCTTTCCTTTAGTTTTCGTGTGAGGGATCACACGCAAATTCCTTTTTTATCCTTTATTTACTTCTCCTCGTTTTTGAGGTTATAAAGCCCTTCTCTGTCTCCTACTGTTGAGCCAGAGACAGAGGAGTAGCTTTTATTTTATCGTTCCTTTATTTTATTAATATTCTATGACATCCCCTGGCAGGTACCTTTGGGCAACCAGACAGCGGGAAGCAGGATTTCCTGGTGACGGAGGGACAGCGACGGAGAGAATTTCAACCAAATATCTGGGTAAGTCAAAAGTATCGTTCTGTAATATTTCTTGAAAGATATCTGGACAGGTCAGTCTTCCATAGAGAGGAGGACTTCGTACTTGAGAGAATCCAGAGATCTTTAATATGCCAAATATCTTTAACGTTACTGGTTTGATTCCGCCACTACACAGGAGCTATCGCTCAGTCTTGGATTGCTCCTTGACTGTCGGGCTCTAGCGAGGCTGAATCTTGGCAATAATGCCTTGGATGTTCGGCTGAGCTAATACTCGGGTACAAAAAGAAGAAGAGAGCGAGTGCATGATTTCGCTGGGATTTATATGCTTCCAGAGTCAGCTTTGCTTGTGAGCAATATTTGTTCAAATTGGCCCTCTGGCAGCACATAAATAAACTAAATAATTTGTTAAGTTATTATTATTATTATTATTAACATTTATTTATTGTTCGCAGGTTCATATACAGATGGCAGCAGTGGTGCTGCTGGGGCTGCGACACACAAGTGTGCCGTTACAATACAAAAAAAAATGCTGCAAATAAAAATTTACAAATTGCTTCCTCAAGATGGTCAAGATGCACGATGCTCAAAGCTTCCTCTATGAGGAAGCCAAAATGAAAAATATAGCACCTTATAGAGAAAGCTCTGAGCATCGTACATCTTGAACACCGTGCATCTTGACCATCTTGAGGAAACAATTTGCAAATTTTTATTTGCAGCATTTTTTTATAATATGTAATATGAAAATGTTTGCCCGTTTGTAAATCGAAAACTACTGAATCGCGAAATTCAAACTGTTTTGTGGTTAAACGAAAATTTAGTAATTCACCTCCCCTTTTAATAGGTTTTTTTATTCTCCGCCGATAATCGCCGAAATGTCTATCGGCCCCGGGCAAAAATTTTTCAACTCCAAAAACGATATGTCGTTGAAAAACAATGGAGTGGGAGAATCACTGTCGGATTTTGGGGGTGCATGAGTGCAAGCGGTGTAATGTCACTGTGCGAAATACCGCCCCGCATAGGACATTATGTTGATGTTCTACAAAACGTCATGCTTCCGTGTGCTACGGAACGATTCTCCGTTGAACGCAACCCCCTAATCTAATATTTATACCAGATAACCGCGCCGTACACACGTCGCGTGAAACGACGGCGTGGTTCAACGATTATCCCGAGATTCACCGATTGAACTGGCCAACTAAATCCTCAGATCTCAACCCTATTGAAAATCCGTGGAGTATATGCCCGGCAAAATCTCTTTTACAAAAACAATTTTCCCATTTATTTAAATATTCATCTATTTCAGACTTGACAGTTAGACTCGATAAGTTTTTTTTATATGAAAAAACGGCCTTCATAAGAACTAAGTTACAAAAATCTAGAAGAAAATTGGAAAAATGAAAATAAAGTTTTTAACTCACATCGAATGAAGAAAAATGATGAAACTTCACAAAATACTAGTAGTTCAATGACATCAATGATCAGGCACTTGGGGTATTAATTTACGCCATTTGAAATGATATTAAAATGAAAGAAATTCCTTGCGTCGAGGGGAGCCAACATTGCTTCGTCGTTGCCTTTCGAGAGACTATGGATATGGTACGATGTCACAAGGAATAAGGACTCACTTTAGGTCGATTCTCATTCGTCAAGGCGGTCAACCATAGCGGGCGATCCTGGTTGGTCGGTGCGGTCATCCGGAACAATGAACATGCCTATATAAACCGGGGATCTGGCTAAGGAGCGTCATTCTGCAATTGTCATTGCAAGCAGCACGAAGATGGAATCCTTTGCTCAGCTGATGAGCTCCATCGGAGCTAACAGCTGCGAAGTTGACTTCATTGCTAGCTTGCCTTTGGAAATTGCCGAATTAATACTTCGAAAGCTGGACTCTCAATCCCTGCTGAATTCTGCTTTGGTCTCCAGAAAGTGGATGAAAGTCTGCAAAGGCTATTCTCCTCTGAGAAAAACCATCGGACATCATCTGCACACGCAGAACCAAAGCAGAATTCACAGCCGAAGACCACTTTCGAAGCTAAACAAAACAAAGCCACAAACTCGCTGCAAGACTCCTACAATTCAGCCCAACCTCGTTCCTCAACCTCCAGTCGTACTGTCAATCCCACTCCCGAACCCAACGAAACATGTTCGACAAAATTCATCCGCCAATAAACGTCGCCCGCCAACCCGCAATTCCTTAAGATTACGATAGTTTGATTATAGGATTTAGATTAATTGTTAGAATTAAGATGGATGTATTTGTAGAATAATTTCACCGTTGCTGCGCAGTAACTTCTCAAACTATTTTGTACTCTCCGTTGTACCAAAAATTGTTCAATTTGTAAAATCGTACTTTAGAATTAAACTTAAAATTTATCAATAACCTGGCGCGCCACATATTTGTTGGGGCTTCTATAAATAGTTTTTTAAAATCTTGTAGACCTCGCGGAAAATCCGGATTAAGTTAGTACTTGTTCTTGTCTTCATACTCGTTCTCATTTTTATTTTCATTTGAATCAGCAATTTGAATAAAAAGTGATGGACCGGACAAGTATTTTTGACACATATTTAAACATAATTGTATAATGTTAAAATGAAATAATGTAGATAACGATTTTTAATCCGTTAATATTGTGATTATAAATGGTTAGCATTGTTTTTAATGATAGGAAGCAAGATTTTTGGGTTTTTTAAAATTTTTGTTGACAATTTGTATTAGTGATTTTGCTGAAACGACCTTAAGCGCACCTGTATTCCCAGCAATCCCAACCGCTATTCAAACATAATTTTATAATGTTAATAGTGAAAAATTCAGTTACGGAATTTTAGTAAGCGAATCTTAATTTCTTCAAAATTTTCAATACGGTATATTTCGTATCACTAATAAGATAATAAGAATAAGTACTAGGCCTTAGATTGATACCATCAATTTTAATGCTCCAAGAAAGTTAGAACAAGACTTTTTTTAATTCATTGTATTGTCCTTTAGAATAATACTAAGTGGTATTTTATTTCTATGGAAAACGTTAATTTTGTTTTATTTCAGTTTCTGCGTCGTTTCATAGGTATTAATATTCCACGTTACCATAAAGGCCTCAAAACGATATCATAAATTTTAGTACTGCACTTAGATTAAAACTTTTTCAATTCATTTAGTTATTATTTTGTCAGATTAAACCATTTATCTTTTTCTTTATTTTACTTTTTTCATCTATCTATGTGTTGTAGATAAATCGTAATTACTCATATATTAAATTAAGTACGTTGAGGGGAAAGAAAATAACCCCAAAATTCCCCTAGGGAAAAAAAAGGTTGGGACAAGTACGTTGACGGTCCCTTGTTTCTGAATAGAATAGGAAAAAATTCAAAACCAGGAAAAAGTTATATAAACAAAAAACCAAAAATAAAAAACAATCGGAAAAAATTCTATTAAAATATAAGAAAATTTAAAATAAAAAATTTTTATAAATCAATTGAAAATAATTTCCATCTACGTTACGTCCAGCATTACAACTTATGATATCAATATGAGGCCAAGTATTTAATGATAATTCAGAATATTTATTCTTACGGGTACCATCAGGAACTTGAGAAATTTCTTAGTACCGATCTAAAATCGACGTCGAATATTGTGAGTAATGCCAGGGGATCCTGAAAGTCTGAGAAGAATCGATTTTCTTCCAAGTCTCTGCCACCATAGAGTAACAAATTACTGTACCTTTGATGTGTCTTTTTATTTTATTTAAACGCTTCTTGAAACAATTTTATAATGTTAAAACTGGAAGTTACCAATAAAACGCTTGTTCTCCGATTAATATAATAAATTTTAGTGCTTCACGTAACTCAAATGGTAACTTCTTTGATTCATAAGAACTTTCTCAAGTTCCTGATGGTACCCGCAGGAATAAATATTCTGAATTATCATTAAATACTTGGCCTCGTATTGATATTATAAGTTTCAATGCTGGATGTAACTTGAATGGAAATTCTTTTCAATTGATTTAAAAATTTTTTTTATGTTACTTTTTTTTATATTTTAATAGAAGTTTTTCCGATTGTTTTTTATTTTTGGTTATTTATTCACATTTTTTTTTCTATTCTATTTAGCAACAAGGGACCATCAATGTACTTGTCCCAACCTTTTTTTTCCCTAGGGGTTACAGTTTAGCGGTATAAGAACCAGGGTTACAAAATTTGCAATGAAAAAGTAATGCATCACTCATTACTTTTTGAATTTGTAATGGAAAAAAATTCCATCACTCATTACTTTGAATTTTGTAATAGAAAAAAATTCCATCACTTATTACTATGAATTTTGTAAAGTGAAAATTTTTTCTTACTCATCACATTGCATTTAGCAATGGTATCAAATTTGTTTCAGATATTGCAGTACATTTTTTAAGTAAAGGTTTTTACCGCGTGGATCAAACTGACCCAATGGTCGTAATGACGTATTACTCGGCCACCAGTCGGTGTAACGCTGTTCGTACCAGGAAAAAATGACCCGACGGCAGTTGCAACGTGTTACTGGACTCCCTGTGCGTGTAATGCATCCCTGGGTCAAAATAACCCAATGGTAGTAACGACGTGTAACTCGGCTATCAGTAGGTTTAACGCTATCTGCCAAGGGTCAAAATGACCCAATGGCAAGGTGTTACTGGGCTACCTGTACGTGTAACGCAGTGGCCCCTGAGTCAAAATGGCTCAAAGGTAGTAACGACGTGTTCTTCGGTACCAGTGGGTGTAACGCTATATAAACTGGATCGAAATGACCCAATGGCTAACTCGACGACGGTAGGTGTAACGCTATCCGCCCCACGCAAACTTGAGGCACTATATCAGTAATAATATAATATTCCATTATAGTCACAGGTACGTGCCCGTGAATATACCAGAAATGTTTACAAATGAAATTACTTTGAAAATTTTTTCCAACTATATGCAATTTGGGACCATAAGGTAATGAACGCTTTTTTATAACTATTCTGAAATGAAATTCATAATTTAACGTGAATAATTATAGTCAAACATAGTGACGATCATATTGATTTTGAAAAATTTTTGAAAAAAATGAACTTGAAGTAGCTCTCAGTGACAATATTAGTCAAAATTACGACTAGACAAAAATTTATGAAATATATTATAATTTTTATAAGAACCGTATCTAAATTACTGTTATGAATTTTAACTAGTTTATGGAAATATTTTATGCACAATTTTTTGTGAATAATAATTTATGAGAATACCACTTGATGCAAACAATCGGCCAACACGCAGCATGGTCAGTTGTCGACGCCGAGTCAGGCCCCGGTCTCATGTTCGCTGGAGCAGACGACAGCCATGTTCTTTCCGTAACTTATATGCATTATCACCTTCTAATTATATTTATCCAAAAAAACCCTGATCCAATCCAACTTTTCATATATCATTGGAAAGCTTAAGATTTTATCCAAGTAGTCTTATTTTCAACATTACCGATTTGAGCATTATCGATTTTTGTAACTAAAATTTATTAACATGCGTAGTTGATGAACTTGTGAAGAATATCAACTGTTCTCTATTCATTAATAAAACAACTTAGGAGTGACAAGTACACGTCTTGAATGAGATTATTATTATTATTATTTTCAACTAGAATATGTAAACGCATGTTAATAAATTTGTCGAAACGTATTCTACTTGTGATTTTTTGCCAACTTCATTTTTTCTTCTCTATTGTTTAATAAAGATAAACCTGACTAAGCTTCAACATTTTTCGGTAGATGTTTTGGCTTTTCGAAGAATTGTACGGTGCTGGAAAAAGACGATAATCCATTATAACTGACATTATCTGGAGCAAGAGAAAAATCTCTGTCGAATTGGTTCTGGTTCCTTATCCGCGAATCATAGCGTAGCAGCAAAGCAAACCTGTAGAATCTCAATGTTACGTCGATGGATTTTTTTTTATACTTTTAGCCACTCCAAGCGTTTCAAAGTAAAAGTAAATGCTCGTAATATTGACTATTTTCCGATTCATTACATAATGGAATCTCGAATGGAGCGAGCTTCGAGGAATTCATAAAGCAATTCAATTATTCAAAATATATGATGTCGTGGCTATTGTAAGGAATTCATGAAACTGGCAGACTTTCGTATTCGATTCATTGAACAATTCTAAATAACGTTAAATTTTGATGATTACCAATGATAACACCGACACACAAAACAAAGTGGTTAGTATTTTTGACTAGACCCATGTAATTCTATGTATTTTGAAGAATCAGAATTTGGGGCCAGTTCAGCGCTTACACCCACCAATTTTAAGTAAATTGCAAAAAACTACTAAAAATGCCAAATAATCGCATTTTTGGGTATTCGAACATCCTTCTTGACCCATATAATGCATGATTTTCATGTCATTTGATTCGCTGAATCAGAATTTGGTGCCAGTTCGGCACCTACACCCACCAATTTGGAGTAAATTGTGAAAAACTGCTAAAATTGTAAGATAATCGCATTTTTGAAACAAACATTATTTTTGACCTATATCATGTATGATTTTTAAGTAATTTGATGCGGTGAATTTAAATGCAGAGTTATTTTAGCATATACACCTTAACAATATTGAGTCATTCTGACCCTTGGCAGATAGCGTTAGACCTACTGATAACCGAGTTACACGTCGTTACTACCATTGGGTTATTTTGACCTAGGAGCTACTGCATTACACATACAGGCAGTCCAGTAACACGTTGTAACTGCTATCGGGTCATTTTGACCCGGTGCGAACAGCTTTATACCGACTGGTAGCCGAGCAACACGTCATTGGGTCAGTTTGACCCACGGTAAAAATGATTATCCTTACTTAAAAAATGTAATGCAATGTGTGAAGCAAATTTGATACCATTTCAAAATGCAATGTGATGAGAAAGAAAAATTTTCTACATTACAAAATTCAATGTAATAAGTGATGGAATTTTTTTCCATTACAAAATTCAAAGTCATGAATGATGGATTTTTTTTCCATTACAAAATTCAAAGTAATGAGTAATGGAATTTTTTTCCATTACAAAATTCAAAATAATGAGTAATGGATTTTTTTTCCATTAAACAATTCAATGTAATGAGTAATGAAAATAGTAATGCATTACAAAAAGCATTACTTACAACCCTGCTTCAGACATACGAATTCTTTGTCCATATCAAATGAATTTTTCATTTTCTGCTGGTACTTTTATTGTCTGATAAACGAAAACAAAGACTACAAGTTATCACTTTTTTAAACTCATAACTTTTGAACGCTTTTTTCTGTGGTGAATGCTGCATTTTGCATGTAATCGAAACCAATTTGTTTATGAGTATAGGCCAAGACCGAACGCGAGACGCTCTCATTACTCATGTCTATAACGTTTGGGAGGACATAAGAAATCGGCAAGACCTGTGTCTGAAACTTGTAAATTCAATACCGGACCGCATGCGATGCGTTCTTGATAAAGATAGATGCTGGACCTCGTATTGAAATATCTTTTAATTTGTTTCACGAAAAATCATAATGTTCACGTCACTTAATTTAGTAACCATTGTTTCTCGTGTGCCTTCGTTTCGCTATTTTATTGTTTCACATTATTATCGTTGCAACATTTTTTCGCTTCATTCAGAGATTTCTCAATGACAGAGTAAAACAGTTTTATGTTATTGTAATTATCTTGTTTTTTTGTCGGAGCAAAAGTTTTTATCTTAAATTTGTTCTTACATTGATTTGCTGTTAAGTAAATAAAATAAAAGATCTCTGATGCACCAAAACTGTGTTAATTTTATTTCATCAGAAAAAGAATCATCAAAATCCTCATGCTTGGAAAATGAAATTAGGAATTTTCGTTTTTTCATTTACAATTAAACGCTTTATCAACAACTCGAGCTCATTTTTGGACAGGAACGAAAGCGAACGATGAAAATAAGGACGAAAACGAACGACGAGGACGGGGACGAAAAGGAACGATGAAAATGAGGACGAAAGCAAACGACGAGGACGGGGATAAAAACGAACGACGAAAATGAAGACGAAAACCAACGACGAGGATGGGGACAAAAACGAACGACGAAAATGCGGACGAAGATGAACGACGAGGATAGGAATGAAAACGAACGAAGAAAACGAGAACAAAAGCGAACGATGAAAGTGAAGATGACAGTTCCCTCATATTGCTGAGATAGATTAATATGGCTGAATCATCTTTTTTATTTTTTATTCATGTCAAGATTGCCTAATTCTCGGTAAACCTTAATTCACGGTCGAAATTTGAGTAAAAACTTACAAGAATTGTAAAGAATGAATATGAAGTAAATGCATGTTATGTCGAGCGATCGAATGATCAATGAAGTGCTACCATAGCAACGCAAAGGGGTTGTTTTGAGTGACTTTGAAAAAGTTCGCAGCCGTCATTCAACCTCTTGACAAATATCATTTTGTATTCTTCAAAAAATAAATAATTAAACATTTAATTGCACCGCGTTGAGCTTTAAAGAATCATTTCAGAATATTTAGTTTTCAAACTGTTGAGTAGTTAATAATTTTTTTTGCGTGATGTCTCATGAGGTATTTTGAACCCTCAATTTGAAATAACTCATATAACGGTTAAAAATGACGAATACATGATAACGCGCCAAATTATTTACACGTTGCAGAGGTTTATTTATTTACGATTCAATATTCACGAAAAATGTATTTTTTCATTGAATGCGAGGATTCCTCAATTTGTGTGGTACCTCAAGAATCGATAGTTTTTGAGTAAAATATTGATGAAGAATTGATGGATGGTTGTGGTGTAGAATTCTACTGGTCAGCAAACAACGAGGAATCCTCTAAATAAAAGGAACTATTATACAAAGTTCAAGTAAGTATTAAAAACCTGAAAACACAGCATTCATGCTGTTTTCAAGTTTATTTGTCGACTTTTTGGGCACTCTCAATATCAAATTTTACGGGTGAGTTTGTGAGTTTGTATAATTGTCGAGAGAACGTAATTTTGGGGGTATTGACGTGAGAAATCTACGATTTATGAAAGCTCTACTCCCATGATCTCTATCTTCGATACCGATGTCTCATCGACTCTCGGTCAATCCGATGACCGGAATGTCGAACGAGAGCGAACTGTCCGATGTTTTATCATCGTAGCTCGTTTGAACCTTGACGAAGACGCTCGTTTGACTTCGACAAATTGAAGCTTCGCTATTCGTATAGGTCTAGTATTGGTCCATTCATCGCGAAAAGAGTCCGCTTGTTTCATCGTTTGGACAGACATGTTGGGTTGAGCAAATTGAGCAAACTCTGTTCTCCAACAGAATAACGAGTGTTGAGGCTTACTGAGCCTTCGTAATTCATTCAAGGAGGTGAATCCGATTCTCGTTTTTCGTTGTGAGGTCGGAGCACACCACAAACTATACGAAGAAACCGCCTTTTCTATCGGAATCGTCTCTATTCTTTAGAAATCAAGATTTTTTCTAACATGATCGAGCAATCTCTCCTCTCAAATCGAATAACGAGTGTTGAGGCTTACTGAGCCTTCGTAATTCATTCAAGGAGGTGAATCCAATCGTCATGGTTTATTGAATGATCGGAGCATACTAAAAACTATACGGAGAAACCGCCTTTTCTATCGGAATCGTCTCTATTCTCGAAAAATCGACATTTTTTCGAAAACGATCGAGCAATCTCTGTTCTCCAACAGAATAACGAGTGTTGAGGCTTACTGAGCCTTCGTAATTCATTCAAGGAGGTGAATCCAATTCTCGTTTTTCGTTGTGAGGTCGGAGCACACCACAAACTATACGAAGAAACCGCCTTTTCGGGGATATTACGATATCTGTGGCCCCAAGTTTTGGCCATGTAGTCTTCATATTTGGCCCGAAATAAGACTTTTTTAAAGAGTAAAAAAAATCGAAATTCGGCCTTTAAGGGAGTGAAACAGAGATTTTAAATTTTTTCTAAGAGAAAGTATTTTTTGGCAGATTTTCTTGAAATTCGACGTTTATATTCTAGAATATATGAGTAATTTAAAAAGTGTTCGGCAGTTATTTGGAACTTATCGAAGGTGTTGCAGACCCACCCAACGATTCCGCACACACATCGAAGGTGCTTCAGACCCACCCAACAATTCCGCACACACATCGAAGGTGCTCCAAACCCACCCAATGATTTCGCACACACATCGAAGGTGCTTCAGACCCACCCAACAATTCCGCACACACATCGAAGGTGCTCCAAACCCACCTAACGACGATTCCGCACACACATCAAAGGTGCTTCAAACCCACCCAATGACCCAATGATTCCGCACACACATCGAAGGTGCTTCAAACCCACCCAACGATTCCGCACACACATCGAAGGTGCTGCAGACCCACCCAACGATTCCGCACACACATCGAAGGTGCTCCAGACCCACCCAACGATTCCGCACATACATTGAAAGTGCTCAAAACTCGCCCAATGATTCCGCACACACATCGAAGGTGCTTTGTGCGCGTCGTCGCGAGTTGGCTACCGCCACACAAAAATGGTGATAAAAATTTTAAAAAACATTTGCCGCGGTTGAAATTTTAGGTGTGATCTTGTTTTAACCTCTTTTTTATGTGTGTTTTTGCAAAAGCTGGGTGTTCAAATCGAAGTGTCCCTTTCGGAACTATATCCGCAAACGCAACCATCAACGGGGGCTCGGGGGGGCGAAACCCCCCGCGGGGCAGAGCCCCCGAAAGACCACATTTAATTTGCAAATTTTTTTAAAACAATTTAGGTACCCCAAATAATATAATACGCAAACTTCATGTCTCTCATTTTCCCCCCTCAAAGGCCGAGTTCCGATTATCTTTGTTTAAAAAAGTTTGCATGGTCAGAATTAGCGACCACAAATAACATACATTATAAAAACGCTGCAATTTTGAAACCACTCTATCACCCCCTTAATGGTCGAACTTGGATCTTGAGTAAATAAAAAAAAGTCTGATTTTCGATGGAATATAGACGCTGTATGGTCAGAATTAGGGACCACAAACATTATAATGCTTCAACTTTCAACCCCCTGTTTCACCCCTTAAAAGGCCGAATTTCGATTTTTGTCACTCTTGAAAAAAGTCTTATTTTGGGCCAAATATAAAGACTACATAGTCAAAACTTGGGGCCACAGATATCGTAATACTGCCGCCTTTTCTATCGGAATCGTCTCTATTCGTTGGAAATCAAGATTTTTTCTAACATGATCGAGCAATCTGTGCTCTCAAATCGAATAACGAGTGTTGAGGCTTACTGAGCCTTCGTCATTTATTTAAGGGGGTGAATCCAATCGTCGTGTTTCGTTGTCAGTTCGGAGCACACCAGAAACTTTACTAAGAAACCGCCGTTTCTATCGGAATCATCTCCATTCATGAAAAATCGTGATTTTTTCTAACATGATCGAGCAATCTATGTTTTCCAATCGAATAACGAGTATTAAGGCTTACTGAGCCTTCGTAATTTATTTAAGGGGGTGAATCCAAACGTCGTGTTTCATTGTAAGGTCGGAGCATACCAGAAACTATAGGAAGAAACCGCCCTTTTTATCGGAATCGTCGCTATTCTCGAAAAATCGAGATTTTCTGTAACATGATCGAGCAATCTATGTTTCCCAATCGAATAACGAGTGTTAAGGCTTACCGAGCCTTCGTAATTCATTCAAGGAGGTAAATCCAATCCTCGTGTTTCGTTGTGAGGTCGGAGCACACCAGAAACTATACGAAGAAACCGCCTTTTCTATCGGAATCGTCTCTATTCTTTAGATATCAAGATTTTTTCCAACATGATCGAGCAATCTCTGCTCTCAAATCGAATAAAGAGTGTTGGAGCTCACTGAGCCTTCGTGACTCATTCAAGGAGGTGAAGCCAATAGTCATGGTGTTTTAAACGATCAGAGCATACCAAAAACTTTACGAAGAAACCGCCTCCTCTATCGGAATTATCTCTATTCATGATAAATCGTGATTTTTTCCAACATGATCGCGCAATTTCCGTTCTCAAATCGAATAACGATTGTTGGAACTTACTGAGCCTTCGTTATTCATGCAAGGAGACGGTTCCGTTACTATCGCTCGTCGTATGACCAAAAAATATCAAATATTACTTATCGAAACAATATTTAGCATTGAATTGGTGTCCGTTCTTGAAAAATCAAGATTTCTCCTACATTAGTGGAGCAAGTTTTCGGTAATAATTTTCATATTAGTCTGTAAAAAATATTTATTTTCACAAAATAGAACGAGTTAGAAAAACATAATTATTCATTTTATTATTTTATAACTTTGACGTTGCCCAGCATAGTATTAATGTGAACGATTCGCCGAAGAGGGTACATAAATAACGTTGGTGCAGTGATGTATCTTGCAGGCCAATACATCGAGGGTCGTACTCATTCTCTTCTTCGGCCTCGTCCTCTTTCTCGTCTTCGTACTCGGTCTCGTTCTAAACCAAAAATCAACCAAAATGTTTGCAAGCAATTATTGAAACAAATGTTCAAAAACAAACAAAAATGTTCCTTTAACCTCAATAAAAATTCAAAATTTTTAAATATCTCTTATGTCTACCTGATTTTCCTACGGGTTCAACTGCTCAATCCAGCCGCCACCCTCCTCGATGCAGCATCTCAAGCGCGACAGCATACTCGCTTCGAGACGTCCCAATATTTCCGGCGTTATCGTTCGGATTGCTGTTTCGATGCGAATTTCTAGATCTCTTCGATCCCGGATCTCCTCTCTGTACACAATATTTTTAATGTGTCCCCAAAGAAAAAAATCTAGAGGATTGAGATCCGGGGATCGAGGGGGCCAATCTACAATTCCGCCACGCCCGATGACCCGGTTTCCAAAAATCCGCTCCAATTCGTTTCGCGCTAAAGCGCTCGTATGTGCGGGGGCCCCATCTTGTTGGTAATGGGCTGCTTCGAATTCCTCCGGAGACATTCCCGAGCGGATGCACAGTCTTCTTATATGTCTCCGGAGAAATTCGGAGTAAGAATTGCCAGTTAGGTTTCCCTCGAGCTGGAAAGGACCAATCTGAAAGATGAAATGACGAACGGACTACATTTATTTTCAAATTACGCGCAATTGGGAAAAAAATCGGTCTTCTGTAGAAATGCTGACTTTAAATAAATAATTGAAAAAAACTTACCAATTTATTGCCGTAAATTCCGGCCCAAAGGTTTATAGGAGGGAATCTGAACTGGGTGCTCCCAACCGATGTGACGTTAGGATTTTCTCGAATCCAATGGTGATTATTTCAGTAATTCCACGTACCACTCACACCGAACGAGGACTCATCCGTGAATATTATCCGGCTCAGAAAACCGGGTTCTGCCGCTTCTTTGTTTGTCATGAAGCGGCAGAACTCTAGTCTGGCCGGATAATCGTGGGGTTGAAGTCTCTGTACTCGTGTGTAATGATAAGGGTAGAGGCCCTCCGCTTTTAGTATGCGATACACCGTTGCAGACCCAACCTCACATGTTCGAGCAACGCTTCGTAAACTCAGGGTTGGGTCTGCACGGAACATTTCCAATACTCTTTCCTCCATTCTGTGGGTCCTCGCCGTCCGAGGAGCACCACCGTTTCGTCGGTTTGGTAAAACGTTCCCCGTTTCCTGCATACGCTGATACGCGCTATAAATCGTTATATTATTCGGATATCTCTCCCGTCCCGGGTGCGTTCCGCGAAAAATTCTCAACGCCGCCAAAGCATTATAACCACAATCGATGTAGCATGTTATCATTTCCGTATATTCTTGCACTGTGTACTGAGCCATATTGCTTTATTCACAATTGTTTAATGATTCCACTCGCGTGTTGTCACGAAATTGATTGATGCCTTTTTCAACACGAAAACAAAACATAAGCGTAAATTTCGGTCGTGTTTTTTTTTATGAGTTGGTACGCGAGTTTCGTCTTTGTTTTATTGATTAAACACGACGATTGGATTCACCTCCTTAAATAAATTACGAAGGCTCAGTAAGCTTCAAGACTCGCTATTCGATTTGAGAGCAGAGATTGCTCGATCATGTTAGAAAAAATCTTGATTTCTAAAGAATAGAGACGATTTCGATAGAAAAGGCGGTTTCTTCGTATAGTTTCTGGTGTGCTCCGACCTCACAACGAAACACGAGGATTGGATTTACCTCCTTGAATGAATCACGAAGGCTCAGTAAGCTCCAACACTCGTTATACGATTGGAAAACAGAGATTGCTCGATAGTTTTCGAAAAAATCTCGATTTTTCAAGAATAGAGACCATTCAGATAGAAAAGGCGGTTTCTTCGTAAAGTTTTTGGTATGCTCTGATGGTATAAAAAACCATGACGATTGGATTCACATCCTTGAATGAGTCACGACGGCTCAGTAAGCTCCAACACTCTTTATTCGATTCGAGAACAGAGATTGCTCGATCGTTTTCGAAAAAATCTCGATTTCTCAAGAATAAAAACGATTCCGATAGAAAGGGCGGTTTCTTCGTAAAGTTTCTGGTGTGCTCCGACCTTACAACGAAACACAACGATTGGATTCATCCCCTTAAATAAATTACGAAGGCTCAGTAAGCCTTAACACTCGTTATTCGATTGGAAAACATAGATTGCTCGATCATGTTAGAAAAAACCACGATTTTTCATGAATAGAGATGATTCCGATAGAAACGGCGGTTTCTTCGTATAATTTCTGGTGTGTTCCGACCTCACAACGCAAAACGAGAATTGGATTCACCTCCTTGAATGAATTACGAAGGCTCAGTAAGCCTCAACACTCGTTATTCTGTTGGAGAACAGAGATTGCTCGATCGTTTTCGAAAAAATCTCGATTTTTCAAGAATAGAGACGATTCCGATAGAAAGGGCGGTTTCTTCCTATAGTTTCTGGTGTGCTCTGATCGATTAGAAAACCATGACGATTGGATTCACCTCCTTGAATGAGTCACGAAGGCTCAGTAAGCTCCAACACTCTTTATTCGATTCGAGAACAGAGATTGCTCGATCGTTTTCGAAAAAATCTCGATATCTCAAGAATTAAAACGATTCCGATAGAAAGGGCGGTTTCTTAGTAAAGTTTCTGGTGTGCTTCGAACTTACAACGAAACACGACGATTGGATTCACCCCCTTAAATAAGTTACGAAGGCTCAGTAAGCCTCAACACTCGTTATTCGATTTGAGAAGAGAGATTGCTCGATCATGTTAGAAAAAATCTTGATTTCTAAAGAATAGAGACGATTCCGATAGAAAAGGCGGTTTCTTCGCATAGTTTCTGGTGTGCTCCGACCTCACAACGAAACACGAGGATTGGATTCACCTCCTTGAATGAATTACGAAGGCTCAGTAAGCCTCAACACTCGTTATTCTGTTGGAGAACAGAGTTTGCTCAATCGTTTTCGAAAAAATGTCGATTTTTCGAGAATAGAGACGATTCCGATAGAAAAGGCGGTTTCTCCGTATAGTTTTTAGTATGCTCCGATCATTCAATAAACCATGACGATTGGATTCACCTCCTTGAATGAATGAGAAAGGCTCAGTAAGCCTCAACACTCGTTATTCGATTCGAGAACAAAGATTGCTCGATCATGGTAGAAAAAATCTCGAGCCTTCGTAATTCATTCAAGGAGGTGAATCCGTTATCATCGTTTGTTGTGCGGTTAAAGGGTGTTTAAAACTTGTCGAAGAAACCACATTTCGCATTGGACTCGTTTCCATTCTTGAGAAATTGAGATTTTTCCGACTTTGGTGGAGCAATCTCTCTTCTCAAGTTGAATAACGATTGTTTGAGGTCATTGAGCCTTCGTTATCCATTGAGGGAGATGAATCCATTGTTATTGGTTTGTTGTATAATCGAAGCATTACAAAAACTACATGAAGAAAACCATACTTTCCATCTCCATTCTTGGAAAATCGAGATTTTTTCCACTCAGGTGAAACGATTTTCTCTGTCTAGTCGAATAACGAATGTTCGAGGCTACCGAGCCTTCGTTATTCATGGAGGAAGATGATTGCATTATTTTGTTTCGTTGTGCGGCCAAAGAGTATCTTAAACTTCTAAAAGAAAACCACCACTTGTATTGGGTTCACCCCATTCTCCGTTCCGTTTCTATCGCTTGTCGTACGGCCAAAAAATATTAAAAATTACTTAGAGAAACAACTTTTAGCATTGGAGTCGTCTCCGTTCTTGAAAAATCTAGATTCTTTCTACATAACTGGAGCCAGTTCTTAGCAATAATCCTCGGTACTGTCAAAATAGGGTTGAATTTTTTTTGTCAGACCAGTCTGACCGTCGTGCAATCGTACGTCGAACGCTCTGAACACTTGTTACAACCAAGCGATCCAAGCATTAATGGAATTCAATGGTATAAACGAGAAAGAAAAATGGAACGAGTATGAAGAAGAGAATCAGAACCACAACGAAAACGAGTAGGAAGAAAGAGACGATGACAAGGACGAAGACTCAGACCTTTCGTTTTATAAACATTTACGCAGACTCTTTGTAAAACAAAATAATAATAATAATAATAATAATTTTTTTTTTTTTTTTTTTTTTTTTTTTTTTTTTTTTTATTTATATACCGGGGCTGGGGAAAATGCATTTACGCACTGGGGGGGCCTCTAAGGCCCCCTGTGTGCCGGACTCTCCATTAGCGGAACTACCGGCTAAAAACCCCATCCCCGGTCTCCTAGCAAACCACCCCGGAACCGCTTTCGCATTACTTCGGGGTGGCGCTCTATCTCCCTGGACGCCCCTCAAGGCGTCCCATCCTCCACGAAGGCCCGCTTGCGGCGGAGGACGACCTCAACAAAGAGGTCGACCTCCGCCCAAGGCTCTTCGCCCAGGAGCATAACCCGGACAATATTATCCGGAGTTATGCTCCCGTACCTTTCCTCCAGTGGGGCCCTCCACACTCTCCATTCCTCGCATTCGAAGAACGTGTGGAGGGCATCGTCCCGCGGAGATCCGCAGCATCGGCAGGACGGATCCGGAACCTTCCCCATTTTGTGGAGATAGGCCCGAAACCGTCCGTGCCCCGTCAGCATCTGGGTGAGGTAATAATTTACTTCCCCGTGCCGACGGTTGACCCAGGCGTCCAGCTGAGGTATGAGCCTCGCTGTCCACCTGGCCCGCGGATCCCCCTCCCATCTTTCTTGCCAGGTCCGCATACTCACGGCCCTGGCAAGCTCTCTCCCCCGAGCCCGGTCCTCCGGGTTGCCCTGGTGGACGGACTTCCGCTCTTGGGCGAGGAGGTCAATTGGGATGACCCCGGCTATAACGAGCACGGCTGGCTCCGAGACCGTACGGTAGGAGCACGCGATGCGGAGGGCCCCTCTCCGCTGTACTCCGGCCATGCGCTTGCGGTATATGTCGTACCGAAGCGCATCGGCCCAGACTTCGGCGCCGTAGAGCATTATTGACTCGGCGGTGCGTAAGAGGAGACGCCTCTTGCAAGGTCGGGGACCGCCAATATTGGCCATAACCCTGCTAAGAGACGTCGTTATCGCAGCCGCCTTGTCTGCTCTCCTCCTTATTTCTTCCCCGAAGGTGAGTCTCGAATCGAGACTCACCCCCAGGTACTTAACCGACGCCGTCGTCTGTACCGTCGCCTCTCCCACCTGCATATCCCGCTGTAGCGGAATATGCTTCTTGGTGAGGAGGACGATCTCGGTTTTAGCCAGCGCTAGCTCCAAGCCGTGGTCATCCATCCAAGAGCGGACCCGACGCATTACCTGGTTGAGCAGCATCTGTGCCGCCCCAACGCTTCTCGCGATGATGACGGCGGCAATGTCGTCCGCATACCCAACCAGAAAAGTGCCCTCAGGCATCTCCATACGGAGGATCCCGTCATACGTTACGTTCCATATGTCGGGACCCAGTATGGAGCCCTGGGCTGCCCCAGCCGTTACCTCCCGGCTCACCGGACCATCCGCGGTGGTGTACTCCAAGGAGCGGTCCTTCAGGTAATCCTCGAGCATCCTGAGAAGGTACCCGGGGACCCTGAAATCCCGCTCCAGCGCGCTCAAGGCGTCGCTCCACCGCACCGAGTTGAACGCGTTCTTCACATCCAGCGTGACCAGTAAACAGACGGGGCGGGAGAAGTGATTCCCCCGCTCCGTGCCCCTGGCTGCCTCGACAACCTCCTGGATAGCGTTGATCGTCGACCTCCCTTTCCGAAAGCCGTATTGCCTTGCGGAAAGGTCTCCAGCGGCTTGGAGGGCCGCGTGGAGGCGAGGTCGAAGAAGCTTTTCCAGGAGCTTGCCGGCTGTGTCTAGCATGCACAGGGGTCTGTAGGACGATGGACTGTCCACTGGTCCGCCTTTGCCCTTCCCGATTAGTACCAATCTTGCCCGTTTCCAGCGGCGAGGGAAAACCCCCGCAGCCAGGCAAGCGTTGTACATCGTCAGGAAGAGCCTCGGATGTCCTTCAACTGCGGCTTTCAGCACCTCTGCTGGCAGGCCATCTGGGCCTGGTGCCTTCTTGTTTTTGAAGGTCCGCGCCGCGCACTTTAACTCCTCTTCTGTAAAGAAGGGGAGTGGTGCGTCCTCCGGTGTTCGAGGGCGGCGCGGCAGCTTGGGATGATCGGGGAAAAGGATGTCGACGATATTGCCGATGATCCTCGCGTCCATGGGAGCGCTTTCGGAAAAGGCTCCCAGTTTTCGGAGGACCAATTTGTACCCTAATCCCCAAGGATCGTTGTTGAGATCCTCTCCAAGCTGTTTCCAGCAGCGGTGCTTACTCTGCGCGATGGTCCGGCGGAGCACTTTTCTCGCCGCCTTGTAGGCGGCAGTGCTCGAGGCTGCGTCGGGATCGCGGCGCCGTGCTCGCTGGGCGAGTCTCCTCGTTCGGAGACACTCCCGCCTCAGCTCCGCGATTTCGTCCGTCCACCAATATACGGGACGTCGTCCACCCCGGGCTTTCACCCGCGGCACGGCGTCCCTACAGGCCCGGTGAAGGTGGCTCATAACCACCTCCACCGTCTCCTCGGCCTGCATGGGCGGGATTCCTCCTTGTCGGGTCCCGGATAGAGCTCGCTGGCCACGTATGAGGGCCGGAGACAACTTTCCGGGGTTCATCTTTGCGACGTTCCACCTGACAGGGCCCTGATGTTGTCGGGCCCGGACTGGAGCTACATCACGTATACGAAACGTGATGTACTGGTGATCGCTGGCTGTATAGTCCTCGATCACCCTCCAGTCCTCGACTCGTGATGTCAGGTTTTCCGTCGCTAGGGAGACGTCAGGGATCGTCTCCCTGAACCCTGGCCTTCGGAAGGTGGACGTCGAGCCGGTGTTAAGGACCACCAGCCCGAGCCTGGACGTCGTGTCCAGGATTCGACCACCCCGAGAGTCTTGCCAGGGTTCCCCCCACTCCAACGCCTTGGCGTTGAAGTCTCCGGCCACTACCAGCTCGCCCTCCATGGTCCGGGCTGCGTCCTCCAGGCCATCGAGTTTGGCCTGGAAATCCGCGATCGGCTCGTTCGGAGTGAAGTAGCAGCTGACGTAAGTAACATCGCCGCCTCTCACCCAAACGAAGCCGGAGCCCGAACCATGGTCGACGACTTGGAGACGTCGTCGATCCGGGACCCATATAGCCGCCGTGCCGAGGGTGTCCGAGTACCATCCTGGGCCTTCCCTGTCCCGATACTGCTCGCTGATGAGTATAATATCAGCAGCTTTCTCGAGACAGATCTGCACCAGGAGGTCATCGGCCACCCTGCTCCGGTGGAGGTTCCCCTGGAGGACTACCGCCATCACTGCTTGGCCTTTGCAAGGGCCTTACGGAATACTCCGCATCGGCCCGACCCCGCAATGTGACGACAGACCTCAGGGTCGTTCTCAACCTCAGCGCAGAGGAAGCACTTCGGGCTTTCCTTACAGCCCGATGCTGTGTGATCCCCTGCGCCGCACCGGTAGCAGGCCTTGCTGCGGTCCACACCGGTACACCGATGGCCGTGGTGGCCATAGCCGAGACACTTAAAGCACCTCGGTACGTCCACCCGCCGCCGAATCCTGCAGCTGACCCACCCGATCTTTACGCGGGCGGACTGCAAAAGTACCTTGGCGCTTTCTTCGTCAACGGTCACAATTGCAGCCACTTGCTCGCGCGAATTGGGCCGGGTCAGTTTAATCTGCAGGACCCCAGCGTATTCCGGCAGGACCCTTCGCACCGCCTCTTCGACCTCCTCCCTCGTGGTGCAGCAGTCCAGGTCGTCGATCTCCAGTTTTGTCCTGGGGACCAGTTCCCTGGCATAGCTTGCACCTACCACCGTTTTTCTGACGGTTTCGAAGAAGGAGGCCCTAGCCTCCGCCGTGGTTTTCTGCAGCTCAACCAGGACGTCACCTGCAACCGTTCGCCGAATCTCCCTTATGTCGACCCCGCATGTCTCGGGCTCAATCGATTTACGAATTGAGCCCAAGACGTCTTTATAAGACTTCCCCGGGGCTGGCCTAAGCAGGATAGCGTCCGGTTTTGGTCGAGCCGCTTTCTTTCGCCGCGTTGTGCCTTCTGGGGGTACTGTAGTGTGCAGTTCTTTTGCTACTACTGCAGTCCCTTCCTTTGGGCTTCCTTCTTTCTTCTTCTTCTTCTTCTTTTTCTTTTTCTTTTTCTTTTTCCCCGCAACCTCGGTCCAGCCTTCCCCCTCGTTGTTTTTTGGGGAGCCACCCTCCCGCTTTTTCTTCACGGCCAGTGGTGTTGGGGCCACGGGAGAGCTCGTTGCCGAGCGTTTTTGCCCTCCCCGTGATGTTGATGGGGTGGGCTCTGTCGTGGTTAAACCGGGGCTTGCTTCGGGGCTTGTTTCATCCCGCTCTGGAGGGTCCGGGCTGTCCAGCAAGCTTTTCAGCCGCTGTAATGGACGCCTGGATTCTTCCAACTGCTCTAGTTGCTCCACCAGAGCAGGGATGCCGTCCTTCACGGTCCGGTTGACGTTAGGCTGTTTTTTAATCGCATCCAACATCTTCCGGACCAGGTTCCTCATTTCAGCGAGACCGGCTTGCGTTCGCTCTTCGCTAACGATAAGAAGCTCTCTTAACTCGACGAGCTCCTCTTTCGTGCGCTGCAAACGCTGCCGCTTCTTCCTCGCGCCATTCGGCTTCTGAGCCGCTGCCTTCGTGTCTAGGAGGTTCCCTCGGCGTTGTTCTGCCGAGCGGCCTTCGTTATTGGCTACCATGCTGTAGCTGGAGCCCTCTTTCCCCTTACGCCTTTCTGTGTCTCGCCCGTTCTCGGGGGACGTCAAATCGAGTGCGCCCGAGTCCGTATTCGACTTCGCAGCCGACGCGTAGCTCCGCAACGCCTCTTTGCCTCCCATCCTCCCCTCGCCTGCAATGGATAATTGGTCCCCCCCAAAATCCGTGGGACCATTTACGCCGACCACCGGGGCTTGCACCCGATCGGAATCGACGGCGAGATTCACCTCTTTGAGGCTGCTCGCTTGAGGTAAAGAATTTAAGTTCTTACTCATTGCATCGTTCTTCAAAATGTTTTTGTTTAAGGGTTGTCTCCCCGAGTGCTACTTTTAAGTCTCTGGCTCCTCGCCTCCGACCTGTCCGGCATGGTAGGACCTATGGGTACCCGAAGGCCCCGCCGGCATAGCTCAGGGGTTCATCGGAGCTCGGCCCCTCCCACCTGTAGCAGGCAGCACATGGAAGGTATCGGTTTGCTTTGGTCCACGAGAGTTATTTCACTCCTACCCTCTATATCTAGAGGGCGTTCCCGTTTCGGGGACATACCCACCGGAGAGCCAAAACTCGGTCGTCCGATGCGTAAGGGAGCTATTTCCTCTTACCCTTAAACTCTACTGAGTAAAAGGGCATCCCCTGTTGACCAGCCAGGGGACGTGCCGCAGTGAAGTCCGATTCTTCACCCGGGTCCTGCCATTTAGTTGTGCCCCTCTCTGGGCTGAGCTCAGAATAGTGAGGGACACGTAAGCCCCCCCACCACGTCAAGGCGGCAGAAATTAGGGGAGAATAATAATAATAATAATAATAATAATAATAATAATAATAATAATAATAATAATAATAATAATAATAATAATAATAATAATAATAATAATAGTGTTGATGATGATGATGATATCAATAACAATAGTATCAATAACAATAACAATATCAATAACAATAACAATGTCCATGGTATTATTATTGTTGTTGTTGTTGTTATTAATAATAATAATTTCAGCATTTCGTACGACGTCACTTTCGCAGACCGTCACCTGAAATTACGGAGCATTTTCGTCCGAGTGGTATGACGTCACGTGCCTCATCCTATCGGTAACACAGCTGACAGCCGCATGTCAAGTGTCACTTGGAATCAAACAGCGTTTCGCGTGAACATAGCCTCCGCGCGAAGTTGACTCTCAAACAAACGATATCGCTGTCGGCTGATCGTTGCTGGCCCCAGCCACGATCGCACCCGACTTCTACGCTACTGAAGTGTCGCCTGTCATGGCGCCAAGCGACCTTCTGATTCGTTGAGAAATGCAAAATTCTATTGCTTCTCATTTAAAAACTATTGCACTCACAGAAAAACGCCTTTGCAGTTTTGCTTAAAAATGCGTCCCGAACACGCCAGTAACGGGTTTATAGGTTATTCTGAATCACCATAATCCAGCAACAATTTTTCTATCGATTATGTTGAAAATTTGTTATTATTATTATTATTTTATATATACTGAACCGTTAAGAAAATATTTACCTTATCTGATGTTATTACATTCTTCACCCTTTCGACTTCGTTCTGCCAAGCTGAACATTGAATCCTTTTCCCGGCATTGTCATTCAGGACGAATTTTATCTAGGTCTAGGTGATTGGATTTGAATATGGGGGAGACTTTTCCGAAGAAATGATTGGAGGAAAAGTCGCGCGAGGTTTACTTGGAATTAGAGAAAGTGTGTTGGACGGAAATGATAAGATGTGCAGAAGTTCCTCTTGGAAATGATGGATGCGTTTTCGGGGCTCGTGGGAAACATTGTTTTCGAAGCGCAACTTTGGAATTCGTGTGGGTCTGGAGGATGTTTTCATTGGTGATAAAATTGGGGATAAGGAATATTTGAGAAAAGGACTTGGATAGATTTTATATCTTCTTGCGCCGGTCGTGTATTTATGTGCCGACTGAAAGGGCGAGTAACGCCTAGGGCATACGTGCGCTTGCGAGTATTTCGAAAATGGAAAGTTGAGGAAAAAGAAGGTCTGTGTGGTTGTCGAGTATCTCGCAGGATATGTCGGTATGTGTTTATGTAGTTTGTTGGAGATAACCGGAATTCTCTAAGAGTAAATTTTATGTTGAGTTATCTTACTAGCTATAAATTTATTTATCGACGAACGATGATGTGAGTTTAGAATTGTAGATTTAAGAAGAAAAGGTGAGGGGCGTCTAGCTTGGTACTGGACGCAAAATGGGATACCCGAAAAATAAGAGAAATTTGTTTGTCCTTTCTTTCAATTTATTTTATACTTGTCCAAAAAGAACATGAAACATATTTTTTCCAAAATATCTTGTTTTTTTTGGATTTTGATTTTTTTCCCCAAAAATTCGTTTTTTTTTCAAATTCTCTTTTTTTACATCACTTCCAAGGTGAAAACGTTTTTGCACAGATATACAAAAAGTATTTGTATTTTTGTATACATTAACATAAATAAAAGAAAACACAAAACGAATAATTCAATAAAAATAGTCACTGAACAAAAATGGCAAGGGGAAAATACCTTGTTCAACAACCAACGCCATATTTGGATTCAACCGATAAGCATTTACCCTGCGTTTCAAAGTAGTTTTCGGGACTCCATAATAAATGGACGCAGCTTTGTATCCTAGTCGCCCGTTAATAATGCATTCTCTTGGCCACGTTTAAAGTTTTCCCATCGGTCCACCAAGGCGCAACGAATAGCGCTTATAGCACTGAAAGTGCGTTCGAGTTACCGCAGTAAGCGCTCGAAGTGCGTTTGAGTTAGCGTTGTTAGCGAATTACAATCATAGTAAAAAAAAATTTCATGAGTTTTTGAGGGGTACCCCGTTTTGCCTCGGAATTTTTTTTTTTTAATTGAAAAGAATTTCAGTACATTTTTTAGTTTTTGAAAGTAAAAAATAGACAAAGCTTCCCAAACTTCTGAAAATTTCAATATTTCACATGTTTGCTAATAGTATGCGTAACGAGGGTGAAAAAACAAAAGATAAACGAAGAAGCATAAAAGTAACGTTCAGTAAAGGTCGTGCATTTGACGGAAAATCTTCTTGTGCAGTGATTTGGTGAAAAAAGTGTGGTGCTGTAGAAGACAAAAAAATATACAGAGGAAAGTGAAGCATGGGTGCAAATGGGCAACAAGGATAATCGAAAAAAGAAATTGATAAGAAAGTCTCCGCACTTTTATCGGTAAGTTAACAAAATTAACCCGACGTTTTTGTGGTCGATCTTGTTGTTTCTCCTCTACATTTCAACGATCTGTCGCTGTCGCAACTCCTTCGTTATTTTTTTTTATGGCCCCTTCGTCTTTGTTGCTGTCAATCTCTCAAATGCTTTTTCTCTTCCTCATGCATATTGCTCCATTTATTATATAATTTATTTAATAATTAGAGAAAATATTTATATATACGAGAACAATGCGGGGTCCAACTGCCCGGTAAGAGCCGCTATACACGGTCAATAATATTGCGCAATATAGGTGATTGCACAATATCATTGAATGTATAGGGGTAGTATTGAAACATTGCGCAATGATTGAACAGAAGTTTGAGCGAGCTTAAATTTTATTGCGTAATGCCTTTTTATTGTGCCTTTTTAATATTGCGCAATATTTTTCAGTTCACTGTTTGGAGCGGTCGTAATCAGTAAGTCACGGAGTAGCGTACAGCATAGTAAAGATGAGCACAATCACCAGCGTCGCCGATGCCAAAACTTCATCGTCGAACATGTTGTTCGTTGCTCGCATGAAAATATTGATGCGAATGGCCGTCAATTTTATTGAGCCAATATTATTGAACGTGTGGATCAAAAGAGGGTATTCATTCAATATATATTGCACAATCAAAAAATTGTGCAATATTATTGTAGGTGTGTAGCGGCCCTAACTACTGACACCCTGCCTCTCGAGCACGGTCTTACATACAGGTCTTGCAACTCTGGTAGTGGGGGGTGACTCGCTTGTTGAAGTGATTTTCCCAAGTTCACAGGTTGGCCACGTACGGCACGGTAATCTCGATTGAGCGGCGCAGGCGCACTAGAACAGAACTGAACCGAAAAAAATCTGAAAAATAGAACTAAATCTAAAACTGAATGAATTTAATTTTATCGAACATATAAAGAAGCGAAAAAATATTACATATAAATAATGAAAAAAATTTACAGAGCAAAGAATAATCTAAAACCTGCCCAAAATCAAGCAGGACTGATAAGCTTGATTGAGTTTTCAGTATATTTAGACAATTCGTAGATTGGTCTAGTGCGTAAGTTACCAACTGCGTGGTTTTTTTTTATTTGCCCCTACAAATCTAAAATATATTTTTCCACGCACCCATGTACTTTTATTAACTACTAACTAGAAACTGATGTGCACACACATACCCGCGATATACCATTCACAAATACAAAAATATTGTTAAACTCCGAGATGCCGATATAACGGCCTATAGTTTATAAGACCTTCACAAAAAATCAGATGCGTTTTAGTTGTAAAGTTTGTAAGTGCGCAAAGACCAAAAACAAATATATGTATGGCATTCCTAAACTTATGAAATAAAACTTAAAAAAAAAAAAAAAGTCTAGTGCGTAAGTTATCGAATCCGAGTGCAGTCGTTCGGGGTTCGAATCTCATTACGTTTTTTTTTCCTAATGTATCTATATTATACAATATTTATTGGAAAAACTTTTCTATAATTTAGTGCCGAAAGAAGCAAAACAAAAAACATATTTAAGCACAATAATTGGGACCAATCGTAAGAAATTTTTCTGACATAAATAGGTCATAATTTTTAATTTAATTAATAAATCAAATTTATACTTAATAGTTGTACGAGAAGGAATGGGAAACGAAATTACTTGAATATCATAATTTATACTTGAACCAACCAATTTATTTTCCTAATTATTCGACAATTTAGACAATTTTTTTTGTGACGAAATTCGGTGCAAGCGTCAAATTTTGTTGGTGAGCTGGGTGGGGATCAAATGTTGGAATGACTAAAATTTCGAACAGCTAAAATCTCGAATTTATAAAATTCGAATGATAATATGGAGACGGATAGATTCGACTAGAGCTTTGAATGCCGAAAATAAATAAGGCAGAAACTGCAAGGTTCGAAGCACCTTTACATCGAAAATAGAATGTAACAATCGCCCATAGAACGATGACTAAAATATCGATTTTTCGAAAATTCGACTATCACTCTTTCGATTCATAAATTACTATAGTCAGCGATACTGTGAAAATTCACAATTTTGAAAATATAATAACGAAAGACCAAATATTACTGAGGTTGAAATACTGAAACACTAAAAAGTCGAACGGTCAAAATAGCGAAACGTTAGAAAGTCGATTGATCAAAATAAAGAAATGCAGCGAAGCTCCAAATACACGCATCTCACTCACTCACTTACTCAGACCGGTGATCTCCAATTTTAAACATCGCCATTTTGACTTTCGCCTTTTCGAGCTATCGCTATTCCGCATATCCAAGTTTTATAGGCTCGAAAAATTCACTTTCGATTTTTTGCTACTCTATATTCTGGTCTGTCTGTAAAACAATTACTCTCCATTTTGAATTCGAAAATATGAACTTTTGACATTCGTATGGTCTGTAAAAATTGCATTCGAAATGCAAACTATCGAAATATATATTTTCGAATAAATGTGAATTCAAAGAAAAAATATTCGATTAAAGACGTAATCTGCTAAATAGTCGATCGGGAATAAGAATTTCGAATTATTTATTTTTCTCCAATCTTACATGACGAATTTATTAATTTCGAAATATCGACCATTCTACAATTCGGTTATTCGAAATTTCGAACCCCACCCTGGTGAGCTCGTTGTCTCATTCTTAAACAAAGATAATAAACTAAAGCATAAGATAATATATCAGAAGGATGTTCTGGATATAAGAAAGTGAAATTGTAGGTAGAGAGAACCTCATCCATTGTGAGGTCAAAAACGTCTGCGTAAGAAGAATGTTTTGCAAAACACTTTTCAACGTAACGAATGAGATTGAAAAATCTTCGATTGGCGTGAATCAACCCGCCTCGGGATTTAATGTCGACTAGTTTCGACAATGAAGATTGAGGAGAGGAATCAGTTTTCATGGCTTGTACACAAGTCGTACAGAAATTGAAAATCTTCAGAACTTGCTTGCATAGATAACCTGGAATCATAATATAAAAGTTCCAAACAATTTTACAAATGTTAGAATGACTATTAAGGAACTGAAAATACATATTCTACTTTACGAACTAGACTATAGCTACAATATTTTACCGTTTTTGATTAAAATAAAATACTGGATGATGTTAGTAAAATGAAAGTAATCAAAAGGTTAATAAGGTGCAAAAAGCGATCGACGAAGGAATTGGAAAGGGAACCTGTCACATAATAAATTATGCAGTCAAGTGTCGGAGACGAAGCATAATCTTGGCAATCGGGATTATCGATGACGCCGTCCACCTCCCAATCTTCCTGCTTTAAGATAGAATCCAATTTTTCTTGGATCTTACGACGATACTCTGCACTTTTCCCTCCGCGGTCGTGACCATAACATTTTTTAAGTTCGCTTAAAGTGACAAGAATCCGTGGCGATGCCTCCTCTGATAATGTACAATTTCCGTATTTTGGTGGTTCAATTATGCTGTACACGGATAGCACGGGTGGGGTTCAATATGTCGAATAACTGAATTGTAGAACGGTCGATATTTCGAAATTTTTAAAGTTGTAATATCAGTTTGGAGAAAAATAAGTAATTCGAAATTCTTATTCCCGATCGACTATTTAGCAGATTACGTCTTTAATCGAATATTTTTTCTTTGAATTCACATTTATTCGAAAATATATATTTCGATAGTTTGCATTTCGAATGCAATTTTAACAGACCATCCGAATGTGAAAAGTTCATATTTTCGAATTCAAAATGGAGAGTAATTGTTTTACAGACAGACCAGAATATAGAGTAGCAAAAAATCGAAAGTGAATTTTTCGAGCCTATAAAACTTAGATATGCAGAATAGCGATAGCTCGAAAAGGCGAAAGTCAAAATGGCGATGTTTCAAATTGGACATCACCGGTCTGAGTAAGTGAGTGAGTGAGACGCGTATATTTGGAGCTCCACTGCATTTCTTTAATTTGATCGATCGACTTTTTAACGTTTCGCTATTTTGACTGTTCGACTTTTTGGTGTTTCAGTATTTCGATTTCAGTAATATTTGGTCTTTCGTTATTATATTTTCAAAATTTTGAATTTTCACAGTATCGCTGACCGTAGTAATTTATGAATCGACAGAGTGATAGTCGAATTTTTGAAAAATCGATATTTTAGTCATCGTCCTATGGGCGATTATTACATTCTATTTTCGATGTAAACGTGCTTCGAACCTTGCAGTTTCTGCTTTATTTATTTTCGGCATTCAAAGCTCTAGTCGAATCTATCCGTCTCCATATTATCATTCGAAGATTATAAACTCGAGATTTTAGCTGTTCGAAATTTTAGCCATTCCATCATTTGATCCCCACCCCGGATAGCACTTTGTACAGCTGTAGAAATGTTGGGCAGTTTGGATGGTCGTTGCATTCGGCCGCTTGTCTAATAGTTCCGAAAAATTTCTGAAAGAAGCAATTAAAAATGCATGTTCAACGAGTGAATTAAAATGCTGTGGAAGATAATTTATTTTTGATTCAAAGACCGATTAGTATTGTTTTTTTTTTAAATTGCAATAGTAACGATTAAATATGATCATTTTTATCATATTACCTTCAGATTGTCTTGATTCAATTTTCCCGTCAACAAATACGAAAACCCGAAATTCTCAGTGAGGTAACGGCACAAATCCATCGTGGATTGAAGAGAAATTCTCAATCATTGCGCCGTCTCTCTCGTTAGGAATTCGTTTTCTGTAATATCACCATTCTTCACTGCCAGTTCCCATCGATTAAGCCAATCCATGGAATCTTCCAACACCTGTTAATGGTTTTATAAACGTAAGTATTCATACATGAAGTAATACTAATTGTAAGAGTGAGTTGAAATTTTATATCGTGTTATGGTCTCCAGAGTAAGTATAGATATGTTTGTTTTTATGTTTGTGTTTGTTTCTGTCTGCCTGTCTGTGTGTGTATGTGTTTACCAGTAAAGTGTTAGGTTGCTGTCTGGACCACTCGGGTTCGATTCCTTGCTGGGACCTAATTTTATATTTTTTTTTCCAATTATATTATAACTAGTAATCTTAATTATTACTATTTTTTTTATTTATCCTATCGATTCATTACTGTAATTGATTTTTATCATTTACTTTTTCTTGGCTGCATTTATGTTTGAACTCGTTATTCTCTTTTCTCTTATGTGGTTCACGATTTTGCTGATTTTTACTCTTTATTTCCGGACCGTCTGCATGGGCAATGTATCGTCTCTTGACGATGTCCTAACCTTCCTTTTACAGAGAGTTAGGTGATTGGTATGAATAAATTGAAAAAATAACCGTGGAATTATTTTTTGTAGAAAAATAACAACTAGTTTATTCGGTATATAATACAAGCTGCTCCGATGTGGACAGCTTGGAGTTCCTTACGAATCTGATTTTACAAAAATGCTTAAAAATAAAGAAAGAGGAACAGTACCTCTTCTTACCAACTAACAAGAAATTTGGATTGGCTACTGTAATAAGAAGAGAGGAGGGAGCAAAGTATATGTTCAAAAATGTAGAAAGTACAGAATACTCGAATTCTTTGCGCAGATTGCCGAAACGTGACGTACCGACTTTTTCGTAGCTTGACGATGCTAATGACAAAAAAAGAAGGGAAATAACGTTTATGAGAGGTGGATGCGTAAAAATTCCCATTTCAAAAAATCTTCTATTTCCAATTGCCCCAAGTGGACGCCACATGTCGGCCACAAACCCTCTGTGCACCCAGCCCTTTACCTGCGCTGGGCCTCGCGGTGCCACCCCCCGCTCCGGTCTATCTTTATAAAAAAAGTGGCGCGTATTATTCGCGTTACAACAGGCAAAGATGAAAGTTTTTAATTCTTTATTTTTCATATAATTATGAACCGTCGCGTTACTTTTTGAGAAACTTCTTAAAACCAATTTTGTGACGTCGACGTTAACGACACATTTGAGCCACTTTTCGTTTGTAAATCTTTTAATTAATAGTTCATCTCCGTTCTACTCGACGAACATATAACTTTATTGTCAGCGACAATAGTGACATCAGTGTGTGGTGTGTAGATAATGTGGATATTCTTCTTTACAACAGAGCACAGAGCAGAGCTTCCAGAGCCTGAGCTTGTAGTTCGTGTTTTGGCTGCTACTCTCAGAAAATAGCAAAGGAAGGTTGGTAACCCTGATCTACACCTTTCAGCTTACGTTCGTTCCTGTTTAGTGTTTCTGTATGAATTGAAAATTGAAAGACCGTATTCATTTCTTCTATTCTGAATTTCATATAGCTTCGAGCTGAAATTACTGAAATGGACAGGTAAGTTATTGATGAAAACTCATAAAATTTGGGACAAAATAAAACAGTTTTACGTAATAATCTAATCAACAAAACCCCCATCTTCAACGGTTTTACATCGGTTTTTATCTTTGTTTACATTGTGACATTGTCACTTCTGTATTTTCGTCTTTGTCCACTATACTATTTATTACATATATTTGTTATATCTCCGTTCTACGTAAACCTTTCACCTTTCTATCTATCGATCTCGATGTCCTTTAAAGCAAAAAATGAATGGTGATGAAATCATTTGCAGATTTTTAATACGTCGAAAGCCGCGTATTAGTGTTGACCTTCAAGCGCAGCCGGGTGAGCCGAGTACTAGCCGTATCAAATCGAACAATAATAATATCGTTGAAGACACAACTTCTGAAACTGTGGTAAACGCAACGGATAGTCAGGACAGTATCGATAATGACGATACGTAAGTTTCCCAAACAGAATTTGACCATATAATTATAATATGCTTGCTGTGTTTTTTTTTCCGAGGATTGATGTTTCGCTCCCGTATTTTCGCTTCGCCTTCGATCATTACTACATATTATATCGATATATTTTACATTGTACGGCCTTTCAAAGTAAACCTTTTTATCGATGTAATTATTAAACAATAAATAAGATTATGGCATAGCTTAGGAACTGAATCAATTTTCAGATTCTTAATACGTCAGGAATTGTGGATTGAAATTTAGCTCAAAGCGCAGTCGTACAGTAGGAAGTCGAATGCGAATGTTGATATCGTTGATGAACGATCGAAAGCGGTGACAAATACGACGAAAAAAAATGTGAGTAAACGTTTTTTCATTTATTTGTTTAATAGAGACTTTGTTAGTTTGTATAAATTGAATCTTTCTATAAAATTCACGTAAAATTTATATATTATATAATGAACTGTGCACTATGCTTTTGGATTTGGATAGCTATCTTACTGCCTAACTTATTGTTTGCTTTTTAAATGCAAAGAAGTTTTGAGAATGAAAACATTTTTAATACGCTTACTACACGATCTCGACTCGACGGCGATTTGGAGGAATGCACAAAAAATACTGAATCTTCCGATTCTTCGTACAGCGACCGAATTGACAAAAATCCATCGACAAAAGAAACAAAGAAAAAGAACCCTACGCGAAAAAAAGAAAAACGCATATTTCGCGATGTTTGTCTACGAAAATTTTCGTGTATCGTAAACCGCGAAAACAAACCGTTTTGTAAGATTTGTCAGAAATCATTAACTGGAGGACAGACGCATCTACAACGCCATGAACAAACGGACTACCATAAAAAAAAGACTCAGTGCAACTTCTGGAATCGTGCCTTTGAATATCATGGTAAGGGAGAGTCCCGTTTTAAAGACTGCGCTGAAAGCACAAAATTCGGCTTTAAAATTAGCTATGCTTATAACAGAACACAACCTCTCTTTCAAACTGTTAGAGCATTTAACGAAGCTCTTGCCATCTTTGTGCCCTGATTCGGAAATTGCAAAGCGAATAACGTGTAACCGCACAAAAGGACGAAAACTCGTCGTGGATGTACTTGCACCTCAAAGTTTAAAAGAAATTTCTGCAAAGCTGAGAACTGCTAAGCACTCATTAATTACTGACGAACCAACGGACATTAGTACATGTAAGTGCTTGGCAATAATTTTGCGATATTTCGATGAAAGCATAAATGAAGTTCGCGATCGATGCTTGGGATTATTGGAAGTATCTAATGCGACAGCTACAGCATTGTATATATCGATATCTGAGTTCCTCACAGAGAACAATATTTCACTGGAGAATATGATTGGATTCGCAGCGGATAACGCATCAGTTATGATGAGAAGTTTGAACGGCGTGCAGGCAAAATTTAAGGAAAAATTGAAGTATTTGATCATGATAGGGTGCTTTTGTCATTCTTTCCATCTGTGTGCATCGGCTGCGTGTCTGAAACTACCAAAAACAGTCAAAGATCTCGCACGAGACATTTACTCGTATTTCTCACACAGCTCCAAGCGATTGACACAATTCCTTGGCTGTCAAGAAATTGCCAATCTTGCTCCACATCGACTACTTCGGCCGAATCAAATTCGCTGGCTATCGTTGCAAGCGGTCGTCAATCGAATTCTGGGGCAATGGCCTGCCTTACTTCAGTTTTTTATAATTGCTTCAGTTGAAGACAGCCTGCAGTCAGCCGTGATGATTTTGAATGCGTTGGAAAATCCAGTTTACAAGATGTTTTTTACTTTCTATCGTACATCCTCGGATTAGTAAACCGTCTCAATGTTGAATTTCAAAGTCGAGAACTCAACTCCGAATGGAGATTGCTGCCGGAAGTGAAAGAACTCTCTGATCCCAAACTTAGTTTTGGGGATTTTATTAATCTTCTCGAAACAATTAAAAATCAGGTAGAAACATTAATGTTTCTTATGCTGCATTCATTTATTAAAGCTTTGGCGTGCTTGCCTTACAGTAGTGCAGCGGCTGAAAGAGTTTTTTCCAATCTCAATCTTATTAAAACGAAAATACGGAATAAACTAAAAGTTCCAGTGCATTACTTTTGACAAAAGAACTACTTCACTCAAAAGCTTGCTATGGATGGAAACATAAACAAAAAATAAACTCCGAAAGTTCGACGATGATGAAAATAATGGACTCTGATTCGGATAGATTCGGATATTCAGACTAATAAAAATGATTGTGTCTCGTTATCATGTCTCGTGGCACAGCGTCCAGCTAACACGATATTCTTCCTGATATCTTTTTAAGTTTTCTCGGCATAGCCCAAGCCACCTTAACTACAAATTCTATCCTCAAATATTAATCTTTTTAAATAATCATTATTCTTTAATAACTTTCATATAAAATGCTGATATAAATCATCCGATGGATCAGGAATTCCATCTTATTGCGAATTATTCATCAAAACTCTTTCGGTGTTGCGTTCGACTTTCTTTCTACAAACAAATTCTCAAAACAGTTCTTTTATTCCGTGTCTCTCAACATAGCGCCTGACTATCGCGTTATAAAAAAATTCCTCAGATGTAAGAACTCACATCAAAACACCGACAAACTGACATAAGTCTACGAAACAAGACTATTTCGTTTTATCGGCCCTCAAAAAAGGTCGTTCTTGAGTAATGGATCCCGAAAACGACAGATATATAAATTCAGTAATAGCATGCAAATAGAACAGTTTACCTCTAGGTCATGAAGAAAATATTAGAGGAAGTAATGATCTAGAAATTTAAGATAATATAATTCTCTCGACGAATAGAAAAACGATAGAAAAGCTGTGTATTATCGAAATTCAGGAGCAAAGAATAAAAAATCATCTGATGATTTATTCCTGGGTATACGGGAAAATATTGTAGTTCGAATTTTCAACGACTATATGTTAAATAAATACTTGAATGGTTGTTCTTAATGACGATTGACAAGGGTTTCGAGTACACTTGGATGGCTCGACGTGATTTATACATAGAAAAAGAATATGAGTCAAAGATAAAGCAAACACAAATTTGACTGAAGTAGAAACAACGACCGGGCTTTCCGGCACCCTTTCCCATCATCCCAATGACCAAAGCTTTGTTGTGGTGTCTCTTTTAGTGATTTAGAATCGAACCAGGGAGGAAATTTGAAAAAAAAAATATCAACCCCAAATAAGGATCACCCTAATATATATAACTGGCCCCGCGTTGGGCGCCAGTTGTAACGAAACGCTCTTGCCGACCTGGCCTGAACGCCGCCACGCGTGGGTTCGAGCAACCTAAATAATAAGGAGCAGGTATGAAGGAAACGCGGACACTGTTAATTTTGGTAAAATATAAAAATAATCAATTTTATTTAATTGTTTGACCGAATTCTGACAAAAATAAAAGTAATTTTGCGCTTTGGCTCGCTGATTCTAAATCAATTTTGTGTTTTTTTGTTTTTAAAACTGTCTTGCTTTGTTTAATCGGATCTGGCGAGAAAAAGACCCGAAAGACCCGAAAACGTTGCAAATTCTCTGTCTGAGATAATTTTCAATTTCTCAATTTTCGGATTTTTAAATTGTACAAAATGATTAAAGAAAATCTTCTTAAAAGTCTAATTATCGCTTTTGTTTTAACTTGGTGATACGCCTCAAACTGAAAAACTCTAGATTCAATGTTTCGTGCTATAGTTCGCTGATTCTAATTTTCGATGTCCTCTTTCGCTCGCTTTTTTTAAAAGGAAATAGATCCAAGAGTATTATTCGCTTTTACAATTCTTTCTTTCGTTTCTGATTCGATATAATTCAAATTTCGTCTATTGCCTCTAGGATTATAATTTTCGTAAGATCTCCTTGCCAGATCAATTCACACAAATTTTACACAAATGTGAATTTAAAATTTTTAATTAATTGAAAACAAAAGAATTCCAGCTCTGCTCTTTACAATCATAAAAATGAGAGATGAAGAAATAAATTTACGTGAATTAGAAAATGATAGCGCAGACCACAGGCTCTGGGATTGAAACGTCACCGAATCGCTCCGAGATCCGTGCATCCACTGGGTGAGGTAATTTACCGTCCACTGGCTCTGGGATTGAAACGTCACCGAATCGCTCCGAGATTCCAGGCATCCAGGATAATTTAGGAAAAAGGAGTTTATGATTATTTGAGCAGAGTTCAGAGCCTAGACTGTTCAGGAGATCTGAGCTGGTCTTGTAGGCAGGGAGAACTCACTGTCGAATGAGTCGCGCAGCGCTTCTTATACCCGTGTCCCCATCATAAAATTCTCGAGCGCCGAGAATTTCCGTTTTCGCTCGGTTCTGCGCACCTTTCTGTAACGCCTACTCTGATTGGCCCGTTGCCATGATTCACGCTCGCCCGTTGGTTGAGCGGGCTAACGTATGATGCGCGGACTACCGCTTTTCATGTTTTTCAGCTTATTTCGATTTTTAACAACACAAACTTCAATTTGATCCATTATTATTTAATTTTCTTCATTTTTTAACATTGTTAGTTGTTTTAATATGATCCGTAAAATTATAATCGCTAAAAGTCACGTACACGTCCTATAGCCCATTGACGCTCTCCCCGCGCATGTGTCGTAGTCGCTTTTTACATTTTTCATTGTGATTAGATTTTATGTTATTAATTTGACTTGTAATCATTTTTTTTTCTTACACTCGTGTTATTTTTCTGATAATTTTGATTGTAATTATGTGCTTGGGTGACTTAAAATAACAAATTACGAAAAGAATTAATTTCCGAAAAATATAGCGCGGCGAAGTTCAGAGCGGTGCAGATTGTCCCACTCGGGCTCATGCCTACCGGCCTAAGATGGCCGCCACCTGTCAACAACGACGAGCATGGTCGCCGCGATGTTTTGTCCGCGATCTAAAGATCGCGGAGTTTCGTTAGTTTCGACGGGCTCGGGCCGTCGCGCGAGTGTTCCGTTACAAATGCCCCCCAGAACAAAAAAAATCTAAGAATTAGAGATTTTTGTTCTCAAATCTCATTTGACTAAGAATAACCATTTTAAAATGCTTAAGAATTTGAATGTTCGGAAATCGGAAATGGAGTTTTTGAAAGGAAAAGATTTTTACAATGACGCGTTGACCCTGGGGATGGATGGATTTGATGATCTTGACGTTCTCGATGTTCTTGATGTTTCGATGTTTTTCACTGATCTTGCGGATCGCCGAGGACACGTTCTCGTCGATAGGCATACCAGTTACCAGCACCTTTGTCAATCATTTGGCAAAATAAATTAACCTGCTTAACGTCAGTATCAAGGGAGATGTAGTTGTACCCAGCAGGAATAATGTCATTAGGATTGACTAGGATAGCTTGATCATTGAAAATAGCACCAGGGATGGGATTTTCGTGCATAAATCGGCGGCGTGTCGATACATTGGTCTGTGCATTAGCCAATGCCTGTACAATTTCACGGATGTTACGGATTGTAACCCTTCCGGCTTCTGGTATTATTACTCCGTCTGCAGTTCGCCTGTCTACCTGCATAACTGGAACGTGATCCATGTTGCCATGCGTGAAGTGTCCCAAGTTGTCGATGTATCCCGCACAAACTTTAGGGAGTTTCTTCAAAGTGGATAGACTCGCTTCCATGTCGTGGTCAACTTTCATAGTAAGTTGAGAGGCAGTTTCATACAGTCCAGAGCTTTTCTCAGAAAGTGCTCGAGCCATTTTAGCATAAGCCAAGGAGAGCATTATACGGTAAAGTGACCGGTAGGGAACCTGAGGTTCAGGTGGTGGTGATTTTAATGACTTTAGAGAGGCCAAGGTTGAAATGACCGCTACTCCGGCTCCTCGAGATGATATTTGAAGTTGTTGTTTATATTGAATTTCTCGTTGGAGTATAGCCTGGAGTGCATCCCGATCTTGCTGCGGGGTCCATTGCTGTTTTTGCCATTGAAATGCATGCGGCTATTGTTAAAATGCCTGCTGTTCTTGTTGTTTATGTAGTGCTATTTGTCAGTGCCATTGCTGTTGTTGTTCTTGTTTTTGTAGAGCTCTTTGTTGATGGAATTGCTCTTGTTTTTCTTGGTGCATGATATGTTGTTTTTCCATAGCTTGCTGTTTTGGTTGTTGTTGCTGTGTCAGTTGTTCCAGTAGCAGTTGTTGTTCTACTTCATTTTGAAGTACGAATTGTTGCACTAGCTGTTCCCGTTTTTGCACTGACTGTTGGTTTATCAAAGCTTGCTGTTTTTGTTGTTTTTGCTGTGCCAGTTGTTCCAGTTGTGTAGAGTTTTGTCTCTACTACTTTATATGTATGTTGAGATCGCGTGTGCACGGTATAGTAAAGTGTATGTCGTGTGGTTGACGACTTGGTTGTATTGGACCTGGCAGTTGTGTTATTGTTATTATTGTTGTTGATCCGCTCGGCTGTATGTGGTTGGCTTCGACGGCTGTATGTTGGTAATACTGTAAATGGTAAAACAGGTTGGTACGGATATTGGTAAAGACGATCCGCCACAGCTGTGGTGTGAAAAGAATGGTTTGAGGAATGCGTTTCGTCTCAGGTACAGTGGCAGACTCATCAGTGGGGCTGATGCTAACTGTACCCTACCCCAGACACTTGTGGATGAAGGTACTGGGATAGGAAGTGTTATATATGGAATGAAAGCCAGTCGAACCGTATACGAGAAACCGTAGCCTCGTAGCGGCTACGGCTCGTAAAATAAAAATTTTCTCAGACAGAGAATTTGCAACTTTTTCGGATCTTTCGGGTTATTCTCTCGCCAGAACCGATAAAACAAAGCACGACATAAAAAACAAAAATAAAAGTAAAAAGCGAAAAATTGGCAAAATTCGGTCGATTGTTTGAATAAATTTTATCATTTTAATTTTCCACAAAAATTCATTGTTTCCTCGTTTTCTTCCATACCTGCTCCTTTCTAATTAAGTAGCTCGAACCGACGGGTGGCGGCGTTCAGGCCGGGTCGGCAAGAGCGTTTCGTTACATATACACAATGCGGAGCATAGAAACAAAAAAACAAATGGGTATAAATTGAAGTGCTATCTAACCGGTCTACTTATTCCGGGTATTCTACTGTTTGCATGCATTATAACACCGGTTTAGTTATGGGGTAGATGAAAGAGAAACAATAGATTAGAACACAGTAAATGCGGAAGGCTAAATGTACGATTTGCTTGAAATACGATTTCACGAGAAAACATGGATAAGGTTATCGGAGTCAATAAGGTTCAAAGAGAAAATAAAGTGGTTTTCCTCGAGGGTGACGAAGTTTTTAAGGAAATCTATAATTATGAGCGATGGTTAAAATATTCAAGCGAGGAAAAAAATGCAAGAACGGGAGAACGACGACAAGAATAAAATCGACAGAAATCCGGGGAACAAGAGAAAGAGAGAGAGGGAGGAGAGAAAGAGAGAGATTCAGAGAGGCAGAGAGGGGGGGGGAGAGCAATTGATTGATTGATTGATATTTATTAGCATTCTCAGCTATTTGTAATACATTTCTTTACATATTTCTTAAATATATATATTATTTTACTGTAGATACAATGAATTCCTTCGCCATATGCTTAAATTGCACTAGTCACTCACAATTTTTAACGTCAACGGGTAACGCGTTATACATTTTTATCCTTTCATAAAATAAACTTTTTTGTGCACTCCGCGTTTTACGAAAACGTATCGTAATGCTACCAGTCTGCCGTATGATTCTATCGGTATTCATTCCAACAACTTGCAGTTTGCTTTTTATTTGTCTAGGTAGTAAGTTTCTTACAGCTTTGAAAATAAATATACTCACCTCTATCTTACAGATATATGAAGTGTTACACTTGTCGCATGTCATCCACCTTTGTATACCTGTCGCATTGTAATATGACTCTCATCGCCCGATTTTGCGATATCTACAGTTTATTCAACTCAGTTTCACCCATGCCAATTGGCAGCGTTGCACAATATTCGAAATGTGGGGCAATAATTGCCTCATATACCATACATACATATATGCTGACAAGTACTGACCTACTCTATTTAAGAAATTTATTTTTTCCCAATCTTTTTCAGGATGTATTCGCAGTGGTCACTAAATCGTAATTTATTATCAATAATTATTCCCAAGTATTTCATAGTTTCCACTTGTTACAGTTTGGTACTATCTAGGCATCGTACAGCAATATTCCCTCTCACTTCTTTCCGTATACTCCTGAGAATCATATATTTTGTTTTCGTTGAATTAATCTTCAATTTATTTCTATTCATCCATTTTTCTACTACACTTATACCCATATTCATTTTCCTTTCAAGTTCCATTCTACTTTCTCCACTCAAATAAATTAAAGTATCATCTGCAAACATTTTGATTGTGCACTCTTCTGGACATATTGCAATTATGTCGTTTATATACAAAATAAAGAACATAGGCCCTAACACGGACCCTTGTGGCACCCCATATATGGTATTTATCAGTTTCGACCATTCATCGTTGAACTTTGCCTGCTGAGTTCTATTCTGCATATAAGAACGATACCATTCCAGAGCCTTTCCTCTGATTCCATATTGATATAATTTTTCTAATAATATTTCTCTATCTACAGGGTAATTTGAAAAAACCTTCGCACAAGAGAATGTCGCGTTCGGAACGACATTCAAGAAAGAACTATTCGGGGAATTTTTTTAATTCGCAATAACATTTAAATGAGAAGCAATAGAATTTAGGATTTCAGAGCCAATGAGAAACTCGAATTCTGCCATATCCAGAGACACCTCAGGGATGTGAAACTTGGGCACTAAGATAGGGCACAGCTATGTCGGGATCGTCGTTTGTCTGATGAAATGATGGATTCACTCCGTAAATTGAATGACAAACAAAGAGCATGAATATTTTTTTATGCATATTTTTAATTATTTTAAAACTGGAAATTTGACAATTCAATTGTACATGAGTGGATCAGATAGTGTTGGAAAAAGCAGAGTAATAAACAATATTTATCAATTACTCATGAACTATTTCGATGAAGTACCCGGAGAAAAAAAAAGTTCAATTAAAATATTATTATGTGCACCTTCGGGAAAAGCAGCTTTTTTAATTGGAGGCGTTACATTGAACACTGCTTTTGCTTTACCAATAACACAATACGATGGGCAGATGTACGAACTGTCAGCTTACGTGGCAAATACGATTAGAGAAAATTTATTTGAATAAAAATTATTAATTATTGACAAAATATCAAGGGTAGGTAGTACTATGTTCAGCCGTATCGATACAAGATTGAGGCAAATAATGGGATGTGAGAGAATTTTTGGTGGAGTGTCTGTCCTTATAGTCGGTGACCTTTATCAACTACCACTGGTTATGGATACTCCGATATATCTCGCACCTAAATCTTCAATGTTAAGTATCTTCTCTGGAAACATTTTATGGGAAGAATTTAAATTTTTTGAGTTGACGGAAATAATGAGACAAAAAGAGGACAAAAGTTTCATAGACGCTCTTAACAATCTTGCAAGAGGAATAATGTCTGAAAGCGATATTACATTAATTAGATCAAGGGAAACTATTGAAAAAGACGTACTAAGCGACACAATAAGATTATATTACGATAATTGTGAAGTTGATAGATACAATAAATTGAAAATTAAATTAAAAAATGGCACAGCTTATACATCAAAAGCAAAAGATTCAATTTTAGGAAAAGTAAGTAGCAAAACAAGGAATAGGTTACTTACCTCATTGAAAAATAAAAACAAAACTGAATGTGGTGGTTTGTCTTACAAAATTACTTTTAAAATTGGAATAAATTATATGATCACCAATAACATAGACGTGACAGATGGCCTAGTTAATGGTGCTTGTGGTAATTTAAAACACTTCACGTTTAAATCTGGAACAGAAGAACCAATAAAAATATAGCTCGATTTTAACAATAATGCTGTTGGTATTAAACAACGCAGACCATTTCTAAAGTATATGAGCGAAAATTCAATTGAAATGAATTTGGTTCCAATATCACTAATTCCTCCAGTATTAAACACAAATAAAAGAATGGGATACCAAATTGTAAGACAACAATTTCCAATAACACCTGCTGAAGCTTTAACAGTACATAAAAGTCAAGGTCAAACGTATGAAAAAGTTTGTATAGATCTGAGAAATAATTCACGCATGACAAGGTCAATACTTTATGTAGCTATCAGTAGAGTGACAAAATTGTTAGGATTGTACATTCTCGGTACTTTTAAACCACCAAATAAACCATCTTTAGATAATCCGTTTGAGTTAGAAATGAAACGTTTGAAGAGTGAGAGCTCTTTAAAATTATCATATACGAAAGTTATAAATCGGGATAAATTGAAAATTATCTATCAGAACGTAAGATCATAAAAAAAAATATATAATTAATATCACCTGTGATAAATGATATAGGCAAGCAGACTTATTGATTTTTTCAGAAACACAAACCGTTTTAACAGATAATTTGATTATTGATGGATTTGTTATCATCTTTCGTTCGGATAATTACATTCAACTTTCAGCAAAAGGAATAATATGTTTCATCAGAAAACAGAAAATATGTTTCATATAAAAAAAGATGAAACTATGAATGGACAGCATCACCATATTGACTTGATTCACGTTCACGTAAATAATGTAGAAATTATTGCTGGCTATAAATCTCCATCAGTAAATAGAACTGTATTTACACGTGAATTTGATAATATTTTGAAAGGAGTATCGGAAAGAGAAAAGATTATCATAGGTGATTTTAATTATGATTCTTATAATGAAGGGAGATATTTAGAAAAATATTCAAACAACTTACATTTTAAACGAGCAATTTTGCATAGAATATCGACAACAAATATGAATACGCAAATAGATGTTATATTCGTATCAAATTTTAAACTATACTGCTGGAGTTTACGAAACATATTTCTCAGATCATAAACCTATATTTATTGGATTAAATATGGTAAATGACAAAGCAACGAGTATCATCAATTATGAAATTCTTTCAGAAGATCATCCAGAAAAAGAATCTCGGGCAATTATAGAAAATAGTTTCAACAAATTATATGATCAAAATTACATCGAGAGAATCAGAAATAATGATGAAAAGTGTTTAATAATCAGCGATAATATTAATGACAAAAATACTTCAATAATGACAAATTATCGTAAAAAAAGACATAACGAAAGTGAAATAACGAATGAAGCGTACCAAACAAGAGAAACGCAAATCATAGAGGAAAACGTTTTAGAAAAAAAATCGTGGCTCGATGACCGGCCATTGAATATAATTAACGATAATATTAATGATGAAAATACATCAATAGTGACAAATTATCGTAAAAAAACACACAACGAAAATGAAACAACGAATGGAGCATACGAATCAAGAGAACCGCAAACCGTAGAGGAAAACGTTTTAGAAAAAGATTCGTGGCTCGATAACCGGCCATTGAATATAATTTTGAATATAATACGAAATAATACCGCGTTTACACCGCTAGATTTACTTTTCATTCAAGGTTTACATTGGGTGAATCTAATATTTACTCCCGATATTCAAATGATTGGAGAGCAGTTAACCGGTGGACACTGGCATTGTATCTACTACGATGGTGTCGAATTGCATATCATATAATATGATAGTTTATACTTGGAAACGCACACATATAGAAATCTTGCAAGTATCGAACGAATGTACATTAAAAAGCGATATCCAAATCTAACACATAATAATATTACATTTGAAAAAGTTACTAAACAACCTGGCTTTAGCTCTTGTGGATTATATTCAGCAGCATTTGTTGTTTCTATAGCTTTTGGACGTGATCTATCTATATGACTAATTTCTATGAGGAAGTGAATCAAATAAAATTATATATTGAAACGTAACGCCCGTGGAGCGGCCCGAACCCGCTCGAACTCTCGAATACTACGCGAACACAAAACATCACGGAGCGATGGACAGGCGTGCGTCCCAATCGGCGGCCATCTTGGCTACTGATACAAAGACCCGAGCGAGCCGGCGGGCAACGCTCTGAACAGCGCCACTTGACGAAAAATCATACTAAAATTATATTTTATTATTTTAATTGTTGTCAATCCTTTTATGAATCAATATGAGCGTAATGAGGCTAAAAATGTCGGGAAAAATAGCCCCTATCGAAGAAAATTAAAGAAAAGGTTAAATCTTCTAAAAAATTTGTATAATTTCAAATAGAGCGAGATGCGTGTTCACGGCGCATGCGCGGGGGTAAGCATTCATGGGCTATAGGAACCCGAACGTGACTATTTTCAATTATCCGAATAAACTCAATTGAAACAAGATTAAACGAAATAATAAAGCAAAAGGGATCAGAAAATGAAATAATAACAATTATCATCACGTTTTGATCATTTCAATGGAATATTAAGCTGAAAATCATTAAAAGCGGAATTTGGCGCATCGGGCAAAATAGCGATCAGCCAATAACAAGGCGCGAATTATGGCAGCGAGCCAATAGAGAAGCCCGTTACAAAGGAATGCACAGAACGCGTCCGAAACAGGGAAATTCGGCGTTTGAGAGATTTTAGAGTGGGGAACGGGGTATAAGAGTCGGTGCACGGCTCATTAGGCAGGCAGTTCACCCTACCTCTAGAACCAAACTCGGATCTCCTAGAAGAACTAGATCTGACTCAAATAGAAAAATACACTCTATTTTAGTACAACCTAAAAATCCTTTTTCCTACTATTCCTTTGGATGCCTGGGATATTGGGGAGACTCGGCGACGTATCGATCCCGTAGTCCAGGGTCCACTCCACTTAACCTAAAATTTCCGAATTTTCGTGGCACGGGGCATTGGTGAGACTCGGTGACGTATCGATCCCGTGGTCCGTGGGCGAGAATTACCTAACCTAGTGAATGCTCAGGACATTGGCGAGACTCGGCGACGTATCGAGCCCGTGGTCTGGTGTTCACATCCCAACCTGTCTTGTGTTTTTGAACATTGGCGCCATTCGGCGACGTTTGAGGCCCGTGGTCAAGTACAAACTTTCCACCTATCATTTTTGGGTTTATTGAGAATAGAGGCGGTAAATAAATGATTTTATGATTATTTTTATTAAATTCGAGATTGTTGTGAAAATTATCCGATTTGGTTGGGTCGAATGAATTAATTAGCTTTAGAATTGACTAATTCAATAATCCGTTGTCCATTTGGCCCATTGTACGATACCAAAGTCGAAATAAACCGCCTAACAAATTATAATTAAATAAAAACGAATAAGAAAGCGAATGAAAGCATTCATTCAAGAGGTTGCGGTAAGACTAGAGTTTGTATAGCATCAAAGCGATCAAAACCATAGAAATTGTAAAAAGAAAAGCGTACAACACTCTTGAATTAACAGGAAGCGTGAAAATCCAGGCTCAAGCGATTAGGAATCCAGGACATCGGTTGTCAATCATTAAAATTGCGAATTACATTTTCGTACTAAAAAAAAATCTCATGCAAAGCGTGCAGGAAGGAAAATAGAATAAGCGGAGGCACAGTAAACCATAAAGCGTTCTTTATTGTACAAATCGAAAAAGAAAAATAAATTTTGAAATTCGGTCAAAGATTTTCATACAGAAAAACGCTCCGTTTTTCCGGGTCTTACGAGTCTTCTCTCGCCTGATTCGGTCAAACAACGGGGGGGACAAATAAAAATTAAAATTAAAAACGCGTATCATTTTTGTAAAAACACAAAATTATTGTTTAATAAATTCATTTGTTATTTTATCAACACAATCCTCGTCTCTCGTCTCGTTCATACCTGCTCCTTTTAAAAATAAGGTAGCTCGAACCGACGCGTGGCGGCGTTCAGGCCGGGTCGGCAAGAGCGTTACGTTACAATATTTATTTTAAATTAACCTCATTATTTAAAAAGAATCCATATTTCTGGGGATTTAATAACGAATTGTATTATATTCAAAGAAATCTACTCCAGTATACTTTTTTATTACTTTCTAATACACGATTTATTTGAAAAAAACAACGCAAATAAACCGTTTTCTTCACGGCAAATAAAATTTTATTTATATTGATGCATATCAATCGAAAACGAATGAAATAAAATTGTTTATTTATAGAAAATAAACCTCGTTATTTAAGAAGAAGAAATATTTCTTGGCATTCAATAAATAAGTATTGAATTTAAAGAAATTTATCGTAAATATACTCCTTTATTAATTTCTAATAAATGAGTTTTCTGGGTGGAACTTAGAATAAATAAAACTTTATTCGCCGCCGTAAAGAAAACGATGCATTCGCCTCGATTCTTAAATAAATTTATTTCTTTGTTTTGAATAAAACAGTCATTCAATTTGAACAGACTGCTTATTCGTTTCGAATAAACCGCCTAGTTAATTTGAATAGCCCGTTTATTTGTACTACGCGACCGCGGCGTACGTACAGCGTGTTGCTTGCTGGCAGTGGCGGACTAAGGGTGGGGCGATGGGGGCGGTCCGCCCCGGGCCCCGTGGCCCTTGAGGGCCCGCTTTGGTTACGATCAGATTACATTTAAATCTGTTTTTGAAGATAGCTGTATTTTTTCCAAGTTTGTTTTTAGGATTTTTACTAAGTTTTACTGAAAAAACTGTATAGAGCAGTTTTGATAAACCGATGGATGTACGAATATCCTCAAATGAATGATATTGTTATTAAATGTTTAAAAAAATATATTCGAGCTTAATCATCTACTCCATAACATTTGGGTATATCAAGCGGCACTTATAACTCGCTACCATTTTCTGCCAATAATTCTTTAGGTTCGTTGATGGAACATTGGTTCACTGCTACGCTCACACTTCGGAGATCGTGCGTTCGATCCCACCGTCCAATGTTTTTTTTTTTCAATTTAATGAATATGTATTAATAATATTATAGGGACAATTGTTTTTCTCTAATCATCAAAGAAATATAGTATTATTAATTAATTATTGTTATTAATAATTAATTATTGGCTGATTCAAGTTTTGCGCTGTAGAAAGTAAGTGAGTGGGATCATTGAGGAAATTTTGAGGGAGAACCTGGGAAAAGTTTGTACTGATATAAACAACAATTATATTTTTACCGAGCTTGTCTTGGAGTCTTGGATTGCTCCGAGAAAAACTTACAAAAACTGTGAGCGATCGACGCATAGCTGGTCGTAAATTTGCTAATTTTTCCGATTTATAAAAAGTACCCAAAATTCTAATACATTGTAAGCAACATTATTGCAGTATAGTCAGCTTACAGCGAGAAATATTATGTTGTATGCGTTTTCGGTAACATTCTGCTTCACGTAGCGAAATTCAGTTAAATTAGTAGAGTTTTCGTGTTTGCATAGTTTGAATAGTATTAGAATTTCAATCGTTGGCACTCAGTGGGAAATTCGGAAAATTCTTTCATATTCATCACAGCTTGATTTTTTTGGGTTCCCCCTGATTTTCTGCGCATCTTCATTTTATCGATCTGTCTTAGTTTTATTAGCCTAAACAGCGAATAATTTTTGTGCGCTACTAACAAAAAAAATCATTGTAATTCAGTACGGGTACTGAAGCAAATTTCAAAGCTATCAGTTTTAAGTGTTTACTTCTTTTGGAAAAGACATGTTGGATGACGGCATGTGAAAATAGTTAATGTTTTCGTATACCCATTAAACCTTCATGCAGCGGCAGAGATAATAATGTCGTCAACGTAATTCTTTGTCATTTGTATTGGCAAGTATTTTCTCTGTGATAGCTCATATTAAAATAAGTAAGTATGAAAAAAGTAATACTTCACATAGCTGTTATTCCTTTCAGAAATACATTTTTCCTTACGTTCGACTTACTTGAAAGTTCGCATGCATAGATTTTTGAGGTCGCTAATTACGAATCTGAACGAAAAATTTCAAAACTAACAAAATTTTTCAGTGAATATCAATGTCAATTTGTATCTAGCACAGGAACGATAGTATCTTTATTTTTTATTTTTTTTTTTTATAAATACCAACGTTAAATTATCAAAAAATTGCTAAAAAGGTGGGAGCTGAGCATTTCAATATATATTAAAGGGTTCATTCTCATTATATTATTGAATTTTTGAAATATTTTATTCCCAATCGGCATGTTCGTTTTTATATAGTGAAGAGACACAGTCCAAGTGGTTGTGAAAAACGGAAGTTGAAGAAAGCGAAGGCTGAAGAGGCCAACTTATTAGCAGGATCGCTTTCAAAATTTCTCATTGGAATCGGAGAATCGAGTCGTGCACAAAAAACAAAAGAGAACACAGAGTCTTCAGACGGTAAGTATTTCGGCGTACTATTAATAAAAAAAATGTTTTTATCTATTCCCCTGAAACATTGAGTATTATAAAAAACAAACATTGAGGGCATAACAGCTTCTAATCGTATTTAGCTAGACTTGGAATAATGACAGTAAATAAAATGCCTGATTTTAATTCCTATGGCCCTGCCTAAGTTCGATCCTTGGCACATATCACTAAATTTCGAATCTCAGAATTTGCGTCCGAATTCGTCACTGGGTCAGCAATAAATGAACATATGCATGGTATATTTTTCCTTCGGAATTTGACATGGCGCAAATAAATAACTCCCCGATATTCTTAAACAAAATTATTTTTAAATTATGAATCTATAAAACTTACAAAATAATCGTGATATTTGCATAGTAACTTTTTTACCATACTTTTTAATTGGTTGACTGAAAAATAAATTATTTCATAATTAATAGAAATAGAGGTATGCTCCAACGTATCAGCATATAAGGCAGTTCAATGTAACTTCTCATGTAAGGAGAATCGATTGATGTTTCTGTATTTACAAGTATAACATAATAAAATCAAATATTTAACACTTTCTTGCTGCAGGAAAAGATTACAGTCGAGAAGAAGAACGACATGATAAAGGAGTTGGACTAAAGACCGTCAGCGAAGAAGTGGACACAATGATAGATACATACAGTGCTGCATCCGAAAATAACGACGAAAAGAAAAGGACAGGTCAAATTTTAGACACTATTGAAGAAGAAGATACCGAAAATGAATGTACTTCTGCGGGTGTCAGTATTTATACTACAGATGCTGCTGATTGGCCGATGCCTGTACCAGATCATATCCGACTCGAAATCGTCAAGCAAGGTAGTGAGATATATCAACACAAAGAAGGACCTTTTATTGCAGTTGAGAGACCTGGAGGACATGCTAAAGGATCACATCGGAACCTAACGACTTCCTGGTTTTATTTAACCTTAAAAAACGGAACAAAATATCTTCGGAAGTGGATGATATACTCTGCATCAGGAAATAAAATTCACTGCTTTTGTTGCCGAGTATTTGCATCCATAAATGATATGGATAAACAATTTGTTTCCGGTTTTCAACAATGGTGGAAATTAAATCCAAAGATTTTTGAACATGAATCTTCTTCGGAACATTTGTCAAATTTGGAAAAATGGAAAACTCTTGCAGGTAGACTCAAGTTGAATAAAACGATTGATCAAGAAAATCAGAATATTATCAACCAAGAGGCAAAAAAATGGCGAGAGATTTTACATCGTCTCTTAGATATTACTCTGTTCTTAGCTCAACAAAATCTGGCATTTAGAGGCCATAGAGAAGATGTGCTCTCAAAAAACAGAGGCAATTTTTTAGAGTTGGTAAAATTGATGGCCAAATACGATCCTGTATTAAAAGAACACTGGTTGAAACTTCGAGAATCTGCAGGCGGAGTAAAACGAGTGCCTTCTTATTTATCAAAAACTATCCAAAACGAGTTTATTGCTCTGTTGGGTGATCATGTAAAAAAGAAAATCGTCGACGACATTAAGAAATCCAAATATTTTGGAATAATCTTCGATAGTACTCCAGATAACAGCCACACTGATCAAATGAGTGAAATAATAAGATGACCATATCGAAGGAGATGTTGTTGAGGTTCGAGAATCTTTCCTAGGTTTTTTCTCATTCTCAGGAAAAACTGCAGCCGATATATCTGAGAGTATCTTAAAACAACTAGAAAAGTATGGGTTGAACATTAAAAATTGTCCAGCTCAGGGTTACGATAATGCGGCCTCAATGGCAGGGATACACGGCGGGGTTCAACAAAAAATCAAAGACATCAACCCTAAAGCCCTGTTTACTCCATGTGCAAATCACTCATTGAATCTTTGTGGAGTACATTCGTTTGGAAGCGTTCCTTCAAGTGTTACCTTTTTTGGCACACTAGAGAGATTATATTCTTTCTTTTCTGTCTCCACTCATAGATGGGAAATGCTTTCGCAAAAGGTTGGTAAGAGTGTCAAAAGACTATCCGTTACTCGCTGGAGTGCTCATCATGATGCTGTTAACGCTGTGAAAGGGAATGTCGAACAACTAGTAAACACTATCCAAGAAATGTGTGATCCCTCGAAAGAGAATTTGGATACCAGATCAGCAGCAAGTGTACTCATTCCCGCAATATGCAGTATGTGACTTCACATTTTTGAGCTTTTTGGATTTTTGGGACGGTATTTTACAGGAAGTCGATATTACTCAAAAATATTTACAATTGCCGAAAATAACCTTAGATATGGGTTTAATTAAAATGAAAACTCTACAAGCGTTTCTTGTTGGAGAGAGATAAACACTTGTCGATAAAGCTCTAAACTTCGGCACACAAAAGTGTGAAGCAATGGACATCGATATTGAAAGACGTGGGAGAAGGAAAATGAAAAAAAAACTGTTTGGAGAACAGAGTAGTGATGCTGGCTTGACACTGCAAGATGAGGTTCGTCGATCGATGTTTGAATGTCTCGATCGATTCATCCAGGAATTGTCTCGAAGGTTATTGGCAATGGAAAAAATTTCAAATACTTTCAGCATCGTTCAGTCGAAATTTCTAATTGAAGCTTCAGACGATGCACTACAATCAGCTGTAGCCAGACTCAACGTTATTTATAATGAGTTTGATGAAGAGCAAGTGGTCAAAGAAGTAAAAAGATTTCGACGGCACGTAGTCGCTACAAATACTTCGACAGAGGCCTGGCCAGCCAAAGAACTTCTCCAATTCATCGTCAAATGGGACTTCACAGAGTCTGTTCCGAATATTTATTTAATTCTACAATATTTCGTGACAGCCTGTGTATCTGTGGCCTCATGCGAAAGGAGTTTCTCGAAACTGAAGTTGATAAAAAATTACTTAAGATCGACAATGAATGACGAAAGACTGACGAGTTTGGCCCTCTTGTCAATAGAGAAGGATATTGCAGCGACTTTGGATTTTGACAATGTGATAGATAGCTTCAGCAAAGTCAAGGCTCGGAAGCATAATCTCAACGTCATTGAGTAATTTAATGATATTTATCACAATTTTGTTGTTTATCAATTATTTTGTTTTACGCGCATTTGCTAGAGTGCGATTAATGTATGCATATATGTAAGCGTTACCATAATTAATGAATAAATTTATTTCACGTAAAAGGGAGATGTTTTTCTTATAACATAGTTGCAATTTTTTAGCTGTAAAAGGGGCCCGGAAAATCACAGGCCGCCCCGGGCCTCAGTCGGTGTTAGTCCGCCACTGCTTGCTGGGCTCTTGATCTTTCGACTAATTCTTCTTCAACGTGCAACGAAACGCGGTGTGAAAAAGTTAAAATCGATATCATGGATGCCGGACACAGTGAAATTGCTGACCAAAAATAATCTCCAGGAGTACATCAGCATTTTTGCAAGTAAGTATTTCGTTCAAATAATTCAGTTTTTCTTTTTCAACGAAACAAGAGGACGCCGGCCGGCGTTGAACGAGGTTAGATTGCCACCGCGTGGCACCCCAACCTCGTTCGTGAGCTGGCCAGAGGTAAATTTTTAATGTTCGATTAAACAAAATGATTTGATAATGACGAGCAATAAAAAGTAATATTTAAAAATAATTTTTTTTTATCGAAAATTAAAAATTGACCTCCGGCCGGCTCACGAACCGCTGCGATGACCGGTAGTCGCATCAATATATGCTAATTAATTGCACTGAACCAACAATTACGACTTGCTTATCGCCTTTACAGTAGCTCATTATTCCAAGATGATCTTGAGAATGAGAAAGGATCTCGAGACACTTCCGGCGACTACTATGCGTTTATCAAAAGCCACACCACATTTAAATGGGTTAAACTAAATGGATATTTGTATAAAGCTGGCCAAACTGTTTTGTGCATAAGCATCGAAAATTATTTGCCTGTTTTCGGATTGATATCGCATTTTTTCATGAATCAATTTTGGTTTTTTTTTTTTCATTTAAATATTTCCACGTTTATAATTTTGATGAACATACACATTCTTACGTAATAAATGTGTCAAATCTTCACTTACCAGAAGTACAACATATACCTATATTCGATCTAAGCGACTCGACACCGCTGTACCTAAGAAAGATTTCCGCAAAATATTATTTAACTGCACCTTACGCTCTTTGAAAATTTTGTAATTACCACGGTTTGTAATAAAAAATTTGAGTACAATTTTCCTCGTTAATTTTTTTCAGTCGCTCTCCTTTTCAACGAAGTTCATTTGTTTAGATGTAAAAAATTTATTTGTTAACAATAAATAAATTTATTTATTCAGATTGAATAAGTGTATTCGTTAAGGATGAATACATTTATCCGTCTAGGATAAATAAATTTATTTGTTTAGAATGAATAAATTATTTACTTGCAGTAAATAAATTTTTTACTTCAAGTAAATAAATGTATTGTTAAAATTGAATGAAATATTTATTACGTTCAAACAAAATTTATATTAGTTTTGAATAATCTTGAAGATTCATATATTAAATAAATAAAGATATTTAGACCAAATAAATGTCTATTAGGTTGGTATTTAAATAAAAAAATTTTCTTCAGTTGAATAAATTTTATTGATTTTTAATAAATCTTTTTTCTGGGGGTAATATAAAGTATTCAACAGATACTCAACAAATACGTAGGCACCGTATGAGAATCATAAATGAAAATGTGTTATTATCTTTTCCAGAAGAATAAATATTTATAATATATTTATATTATCAATACTATATGTCCATACTAATATCATAAATGCAAAATTATCATTGTTTATCATCTCTCGACTACTTAACCCAAATTTTTTTTTCATGGATTCAAACAAAGAGATGAATTTCGTAAATTTAAACAAAGAGACAAAGTTGCAAAAAAGAAGATAGAGAAAATACATTATTTCCGTGTATACAAAAAAATGCTGCAAATTATAATTTGTAAATTGCTTCCTCAAGATGGTCAAGATGCGCACTGCTCAGGATGTACGATGCTCAAAGATTACTCTATGAAGTGCTATATTTTTTATTTTGTCATCCTCTCACTATACAAGCATCACAAACAAACCGAAACAACTATTAAAAAAATTATTGATGACTTTCATACATTAATATTTATTTAAAAAATCACGAAAATTCATTTGTATTGTTGTAAATGCTAATAACTTTTTTTTTTATTTTTTTATGAGATGTGTGTTGGTTTACCTTCTCGTGGTGCATCTCGAAAACAAAAATGTTTAAAATAAAATATGAACCAGAGAAAAACAGTTTATATATTTTCGTTCATGATTCTATTTTCGTACATGATTCTATCCAAACTGTTATACATGTTTGTGTCTAAAAATTGGCACGACATAAACGAATAAAATTATATCTGAAAATATATATTTTTAACTGAATATATATGATTTAACGGCTGGCGGAGACTACACAGTACATTATATATAATTGTATTGAAATATGGAAGATTATATCCAACTGTCCATAAAAATTTTATTAAATGGTTATATCTTTTTGGATGCAATTATAAATACCATTTTTTTCTAAATGAAATTTTCAACTGGATTAAAATATACAATTATATATTTTTTAGTAGAATCATGCATTACTACACCTGCGTAAAAAGTGGAAAAATTAAAAATCAATGAGACGCAAAAATAAAAAAAAAAATTTATTCCTTGTACATACATCGAACTTATTTCTTATTTATCTTATATCTTTTGTTTATTAAACTGAGATGAGCTGAAAAATGTAAAATTTAAAATAGAATCGGCACTAATGGTTTTTTTTTGTTTTCATTAAAATCACCAAAAAGTTTGGACCTGAAAACAATTATTTTTTCAACGCCTCGTTCTTCACCCACGAACGTTTAATTTCGCCAATTTTTTGCGTCATCGTTCGCTACAAGTCTTCCCAAGTGTATTCAACATTTTTATTATTTTTTGTTTTCCGTTTCAACCAGTTATTAAGGGCAGCGTATTGCAAAGTATAATCTGTAACAAAGTATTTTTTCAAAAATATTTAAAACAGTTGTCAGTTATAGTTATAATAAGAAAATATGATAATAGAACAGAATAAGCTTACTGATTATTTGTGCCTTTGCTATCGTATGAAGGGGATAGATTTTTTTTTGCCATCTCAGTAGGACTACGATTTTTTGGGAGCTGGCCGGAAAACTTGCACTGCCGTAAAGCCTCTCCTTTAAAAACGCCATCCATTAAATGACGTGCCATTATCGTGGCTTCCTTAGCGGTGTTCCCCATATTTAAGCATCGCTGGGTACAATAGATGCCTTCACCAATGTCTACCATCTATCGTAAATAAAAATGGTAATTATACAAATATTTGGGAATTGCAAAAATCTCTGTAAAGTTTGGAGACGCGTACATTCAAAACTCTGCCCTATAAATATATCGAATTAAGAAAACTTTTTCAGGGGAACATGTATATACTTTCAATTCCTCTGATAAATTTGTTTTTTTTTGTTGAACTCGAATCATTCATCAGTTCCACGTTTAATCTAGTTGAATCAAATATTTAAAATAATACATTTTCTTTAAAATGTTGACCTAATAATTGAACATCTTCATCGTAGATCTCACTAAGGTCATTGGTGGTAGCCTTTTCGTCGGTTTTTTTTTCCCAATCGTGTGAAATCTTTGGTTCATCATCATCCATTTTATTTCTATTTTCACTCATTTCTATTAATTTTTCATCTTCATCTTGATCTTCTTCAGACTCTTCTTCAGACTCAGATGGTCATTTAGTTGGAAGGGAATCTGTACCATCAGAATCATTTTCTTTGGAACTTTTCTGAGATAACCCCTCGGGAAAGTTTCTCGATTTCCCTGGAGAATAATAAAACTCTGTAAGCTAACGAGTGGGAAAGTCTTCGCCACTCATATTTCGCGCTGAATTTTATGCGACGTAAGACGAGAATTTGACCCCCTCTTCATTGTTATCCCCCACCGAGGCTGTTGCGAGGATTCTGCGGACTCCCGAAATCTCGCTCTCTTCGCTCTGGGACGTCTACGAGGCTGGTCGAGCGATCTACGAGGCTTGTCGTGCTCAAAATTTCTTCGAAAGCCAATATATCGATCGTGGCCAATTGATTGACGCCATAGAAGGAAGACCCCTCGTTTAATTTTACATCGAAGCCGACTCCTCCAGTCCCAGGGCAAGAGCCAACGTGGGACTCCAATTTCCGTCGTTCTCAGATAAGTTTTTTGTTTGTCAAACATAATTTATTCCCATAAACAAAAGAAAATGTTATTTCGAGGAGTATGAATTGTTCCGAAGGAATGTATCGAATTTATTAATGTAGAACTGAGACGTGATACGAATGGGTGTGTGTGAGTTTATGGATATGGAATGAAAGAACTTTCGCACGAGGGCGAAACAAGACTCGGATTTATAAGTAACGAACGCATTTAATTTTCTCATGACTTTGTATATTGAAACCTCTGTGTCATTTACGATTCTCCATAAATAAATATAAAAAGAAAATTTTTACAACTCAAAAATTACTTTTTATTAAATCGTAATTTCAAACGACTTTCCATTTTCATAATCGAAACAGTATTTTTACGTAATTGAAAAATATTTAACCTTCCATTTTTTCATATAAAATCTTCATATTCTCCAACTCCTTTCGTAATGCGTCGTTTGAAGGACTAACAATAGACTTTTCAATCAAAATTGATCCTTCCATTGAGGAAGGATCTGCACCTGTTTCCAGTATTAATTTTTTCGAAGGAGCTTTTGATTTTTTGTTGGTTGCAGATTTTTTTTGAAGGACCACCTGACCTGGGTACTATTTTTTTTGAAAGACCACATAACTTTGGTCTAAGATCAGCCATTTTTGAAGTAAAATCTTCGGTATGCTTTTGAGAAGCTTTTTTCCAGCGACTTTAATGGCGTCATTACCATCTTTCTGCAACTTAAAAATCAGTGTATCAATCAAATCAATCAGTATTAATCAATGTATAAATCAATCAGTGTATCAATCAAAATAGTGAGAATTACTATTTCTATATATTTCACTAAGCTTTATTTCTTAATTTATAAGAATGAAATGAACTACATATATTGTAACGTAACGGCTCTTGCCGACCCTGGGCCTGAACGCCGCCTCGCGTTGTTTGTTTAGATTGGGCCATATCAATTCCCACAGACGCTGACGGCGGCTACATATACCCGATTCCTCCGGACCAAACTGAGGAGACTTTGTCTCCGCTCAGGAATGGCTCCGGAGGAATTTGACAATGCTTGGTTCCAGCAGGATAGAGCTCCGGTGCATACAAGCGCTTCAGCGCGATTGGAGCTAGCCCGCCTTTTTGAAGAGAGGATGATTGAACGTGGCGGTCGCCAAGATTGGCCCCCACGTTCGCTCAACCTCAATCCACTGAATTTTTTTCTGTGAGGTCACATTAAAACGTACGTTTACCGAAACGAAATTCGAGACCGCGCCCATCTCGAGGGGAGGATTGAAGAGGCAGTGCATACCGTCACCCCTGAGATGCCGCAGCAGTGCTGTGCTAATACTTTAGCTCGGTACCGCTGCTGCATCGAAACGGGTGGCGGTTACGTGGAACACCTCATTAATTGAATAAGTGTTTCAGTTGAAGTTGAAACACATGTAAAAAATTCAATTTTAATAATTCATTCTTTATTGTACAGAGAACGAGGAAGAGGATCTCAGAGAGGAACAGGAAGGAGGGACAGATACGAAATGATTCAGGACCCAATCGTTGAACGTGCAATGTACAATTATCATACAATTAATGATGTTCGTAAAATTTCTATGTTTGCGTGTGTGTGTGTGTGTGTGTGCGTGTGTGAAAAATATTTTTTTTTGCTTTCGTTAAGCAAGTTCATGCGCATCTAATGGAAATAAAAAATTCAAACTTTAAGAGTTGACATTTGGAAATATGTTAGAAATATACACCGTGCATCTAGGAATTATTATAACATCTAGCGTCCAATTGTCGAAAAAAAAACACATAACGAAAATCAAATTTTCTGAAATGTTGAAGTTCTTATTGCAGGCAGACTTCCTACGCTACGATTTGGATTTAATGGAATATAATCCTCCCAACTTTAAAGAGTCGAAAACGAGAATAAGAAAATAGAATGTTTTCGTATATCAATGATGACCTGAGAAACCCTTGTTACTGAGCCAGCCAGTTTATGCATACGTATATGCATATGGGACCATTATTATGAATTCTTTACCAGCAAAATAGGTTTTGTCAAGAGTAAATGATACTCTCATTCTACGGTAACAATCTCTTCGGCATATTTCTTCTTTATGGTGATCCCATATCCTTGACCAGCGGTGCCCACTAAAAATATTCCAATGCACAGGACTGATGGATGAGAATCTGTTTTATATCATTGAAAATATATTTAAAATACAATCAGAGTGTATTTTAGCTATATCAATTATATATTTTTAGTATAAAAGAAATACATTTCAATTGAATTTCCAATGAACTAGAAAGACTTTTTATTTGTAGGAAGAATATAGTGAAGTTATGAGGGAAATACATCTGCCCGTATGGAAAAACTATATACTGTAAAAATATATTTAGAAGTATAAGGAAAAAATCGGCATATTCACGTATATAAGAAGAGTAGCGGCAGGGCTCGCGCTGGCTTTTCTTTTTCGCTGCAGTTTTTCCTTTTAATACTTGGCGTCGAGCCGCTACCGCGTCTCTTGATATAAGATTATGTATAGCGGCGAAATTATATATATGTTTCAATATACTGCGATAATATACGAAATTTTATATGGCACGCTATAAGAATTTTTATATTTCTTTGTACAACAAAATGTACACTTCACGATATATTTTTAATCACAATTTCGATGACAAGACTTGAAATAACGCAAGCCATCGTATATCAAAAGTATATTGCTTAACGGAAAAATAAACTATTTTTGTTCATCGTTAAACTTAAAAAATTTCAATCGCTACTAAATTTATATAAATGATCGGATAATAAATCAATTAATCTGAGTCAGAGTAACTTTTGGTTTTTCAATATTTATTGTACATTGTTATGATTTTTAAAAATTTGGAAGTACACATGTTATAATACTCGCGTTTATCATGAAAAAAAATGAACACAAAATGAATCACAACAAAAGTGAAATATTGGTTTACGACAACAATTCTGAATCATCGTGAATGTAGGCGACATAATTTTCTAAATTCGCTATTTTGAAAATCATTACTTTTTTTTAATCAAATCCGTGTTGATAGCTGTGAAAGTTTTGATTTTTTCTTGTATAAAAATTAAATGGTCCAGCCTTCTGTTCTTTACCAATGATTTTCCTTTTAATCTACAATAATAACCAATTGCATAACTGCTTTGGATTCGGTTTTTTTCGTTTCCTATGATTTTGTAGATTTCGAAAATTTGGCCATTAGTTAATATGACATTGTAGTTTAATCGTTTGCGTTTTCGTCCGTAGGTTCTACTAGCAATTACTTCTTTATTTACAATACATCGTTTATATAGTGTGACGGGGTTTTTCGTCACTGCTGGCTGAAATGGTTAAAAATAAAAGGGGAATAAAAATGAAATAAATAAGGAATCAGTATTTAGTAGAAAAAAATGATAACAAAAAATAGGCTTTATTTCACCAATTTGGGCGCCAGTTAGTTTTTACAAAAAAGTAACAAAAATAAATCAGGTCGATCTCTTCGGATCTCGAATGTTAACAACAGAGGACTCAACTACTACGGCTAATGCGGGGGGAAACGTACAGAACGGGGCTAGCTCGGAGAAAGAAAAAGAAAACGGTGGAAAATGGCTCAATGCTTTTGAGACTCAATATCTTCGGGTCGATGGGCACCTGTCGCTCAGGCGTCTTACATATACCCGTGAGGTTGCAAACGATAAAAAGAAACAATTACAATAATGGTTCAGCGAAATACGATGCGCGACTCGACGACAAAGCCGGTGGGCTAGGAGCGGGGGGGGGGGGGTAGATCACGCTAAAAAGGGGCTTAATACTAGCACCACAGCACTCACTCGCATTTAACGCAAAAAGAATAATCTCCAAGATAAATCACAACCAAGGGAGAATCGATCACGAGCCAGAAGGGCTCGGGGAAAATTCGACCATGAAAACGTGACCGGCGAAATCGAGACGCGATCTACGACGAAGATGGCGAAAGAACCACGTGTCTTCGTCGCAGAGTCAAGAGAGTGAAAACGACTTACTTGGCGCTGAGATTATGCGTCGTACGGTTTTTCAGGCTCAAGATTGCCGCTATGGTCTCCAAGGATCAAGCCGGTGGTCGTTGGGACAAAATAACTGGGGTCGAACGAAACAAAACTACAAGTCAGATTGAAAGTACTGGGAACTGGGCCGTGGTACGCACGCCGGAGTCGTGATGGAAGTGAGTGATCTCCGTGCTCGCTCGTCGCTCGTCCTCGTTGCGCATAAATTATTGATTATTGATCCTTGCGCGCGCCGATGATCATCCAATCGGACTTTTCCATCTCGCGCAGGAGTAGCGACTCGGGGACGAGGGAGGGTGAGGAAGGAAAAGGGCTAACGACGAGGGCTATCGATTGGCGATTGATTGCTTGACGGCGCGGCGCTGTTATCAGCCGGCTCGATCGATGGCGCCGCCTGGACGAAGCTCGGCCTTGGGCGCGAATTTTCGGTTCACTAATTCGTGATAACAGCGGGGCTGATGCGTACCGGCCGGAGTTAACTCGGCTCTTGCTCGGAACCTCGACGCCAGGGAACTCGTACGATGATTTTCGCGAGTTGGAGACAATTCCTTCTCGAGATGACGTTCGATGATATTGATCGGTCCCATGACTCGGTTCTACTAGCCTTTATCCGATGTTTCAGCCTCTCGGGATTCGGGGAAGGGCTTTTTACAAGTGGGAGGGAATTGCTCGGGGCAGGGTTTGACGGGGACTCTCGTTCAAGGGGGATCGTAGTCGGTGAATTTCACGAGTAGACAATTGCGAGCGAGTGCCAAGACGGCCGAAGAACTTATGGCTAATAATAATGGCGATACAGAAAAATGACTGATTAAAATAACATAAGAATATGGTGTGATGCGCAATTAGTTGAAAATGCCAGAAAAATATAGCGATTTTTGACGCTTCAAAAGTGAGTGAGCGGTGTGGTGGATTCCACCACGACGCGGGGCGTTGCGGCTCTGCCACAACGTCACAATAGATAAAAAGTTGTGTTCGGCTCTAAATCGACACTTGATATTTGCAGTGTTGAGCATTGATACTCAGGCAAGTCAGTCAAAATTGTGGGTTTTCCAAGAACACCACAATTGCCAATTTTGCAATAAGTTGCTATAATTTTTTTATTTAATAATTCAGCCAAATATATTTTTTTGTTGCTCGTTAAAATCGTGTTCACACGCGATTATTAGCCTATCGATTGTACACTTCAATCGAAATGAATCAGCTATTTGCACACCAACTCCTTTAGGGCTTTTGACGTAATTTTTCAATATTTGATTATATTCCTCGTACGTGAAGGCGCTGTGTGTCCAAAGATGACCCCAATTTTCAACACTCATTGCTAAGTGGGCTAACTGGTGAACGGTAAGACTTACGTATTTTTCTCCATAAAGCGTTTCGACACCAACAATAAAATGAAGAAGGCACTGGTGTGCATAAATTATTTCGGATCTCAATATAGATCTTTTTATCAAAAACGAAACTCCGTCGACTAACAATGCCCAATGACGAACATATTGTTTGGAAAATTTCGTGCGAAAAGTGGTAAACTATATGCTAAAAGAAAAGCAATGCATTCATGAGCTTTGAGGTAAGATCGATCTTTGAAAGTTCTAGTGGTTCTCGAAAATTCCGATGATGGGAAATATGAACACAGAATAGAGTCAACGTCTTTTATGAGTTGCCCGAAATAAAATATTTCCTCGTGATTACTAGAATCAAACCATAAATCAATAAATTGTCGGATAACACCTAGACCAACGCAGTGCATCCAATCGATATCCAAGCCGTTGATTGTGTTGAAATGAAGCACTTCACACAAGATGGATTTTCTTTTTATTCCTTTTTTGTCTTCTTTTTCTATTTTCTTTGCATTTTCAAGGGTTTGTTCGTGGGTTCTAAGACCTTCTCCGAACGCGTTTCCTGCATTCAGTGGATATACTCGTACAGAACCTTTATTTTTCTTCACTTGTTTTCCTGGATGCAAGCATAACCCACATCCGTATTGACCATTATATTGGGTTGAACATCTCACCACCGGACGAGCCACAGCATCGCAAATACCCATCAGTATTATAACACGTCTAGTGTATACCCGACCATTGTACTCATAGGTGAATCCTTCATTGTACAATTTTTTAGCTTCGGTCACGGAAGGTATCAAGTATTCAGTTACACCTTTTGGTTTTTCTTCTCCAAACCAGATACTTGAGAGCATTATGTGATTTCTGCGTTCCAGAGGATTCAACTCGTTAATCATACACAATACAGGATATACTGATGATTTCGAGCTTTTGAATATGGGTGTTCCATCAATACTGAAGTTGATGGATATCGCATTTTCATAGTCCTTGAGTCTTTGTCTATACATTTTTCCATCGTAAATATCTTCAATGGCGTATTTACAAATTTTCTCACGGCTTTTTGAATATAAATCATGTGCGTTGGTCTTACTGAAAATTTCTTGAAGCTGACCTTTTAACGATAAGTATAAAAAACCGGTTTCATTCGATGTGTAGTCGACTTTCCAGCCACGAGTAGAACATTCCGACAGTTTTTTATTAGGAGATCCTAAGTAATGTCCACAGGTAATGCACATGTAGTGTGTGGTGACGTTTTGTGAATACATTTGGATAATTTTTTTCCATTCATATTTTGAACTTGTCAACTCAATTGTGTCTGTAGAAACATTGATTGCTCGGGCAACATCTAAACCGATTTTATAAGATGTGTTTCGACGCCACTTAATGGTCATTGCAATCAAGGTGTTTATCAAACTTTTTTTCGGAACGTTAAGATCTTCACACGATTCTGTTCTTTCATTGCATTGGATAGAGTCATTTCTATGATGGAATTGGTAGAGTCATTTCTATGATGGAATTCGTCGACTTCATTTAGTTGATTGTTTAAAGTTTGGCCGTTATTCGAATGAATAAAATTTTAAACCATGTTTAATAATATGCACTAATAAAATGATCAAAAATCGCTTAGTTTCTTGAGTAATTTTGAATTTCTTTAGTTTTGAATACGAACTTCCATATGCAAAACATACGAAAATCGTAATTTTATCGTTTTTTTAAGATTCGACCCTCCGATTTCTTTTTCACTTTCAAAATTACCGTTGTTATTGGATTAAAAACTCTTGATTTGACACAATCTCCGATACTCGTTATAGATGAGACCTATTCACAAGAGATTCGATGGTGTATGACCTTACCAATAGTTCATCGATCTCCTGATGAGCTTGAACGCGTCTTTCGTGATCAATCACATTTTTTATTTTTGGGATTCCGCGTTTGAGAGAAGAAAGGCTGGTACGAAGGGTCGTTGCATTCCGCCTACAATTCATTTGTATTTGCTTATAATTTTTTGTTCATTTTAAACTTTTGTATCTGTTCACTCTATCGAAACGAACTGAATTTTTTATAAATACAAAACCTACTGATTTTTTTTCCACCCATAAATAGTTCGTGTTGGAATTTTTTCTTTGCTTCCAAACAAGTTATATTTTTTATAAGGGCCACGTTTAATCGTATGTAACGGCGGCATCTCACTCTTCGAAACATATTTGATTCCTTCAATATCTTGGGTTAGAAAGTAGACGAAATATTCAATTTTCAAACTACATTCACGCTATGAATATCTGTATTGCATATGAAAAAACAAAAGATCCCATACTCAAAACTAACGTCACTGTTTGAGCTTTTCCAAGAGACGTGGCAGATTTACCGACAAGCTGTTAATTGTTAATTAAGCTGCAAATTGATATAGAGAACGATTATTATGAGTGGGAAAAACCAAATGTTCGCGCTCGTGAAATGGATTGGAGGAGTTTTTGCGGACACGTATACATCCGCTGTGCCTGTTGAGTGGATAAAAGATTTCGATCATGAAAAATTCGTTGCCGAAGAAAAAGACAGTGATTTTTCATATGTCATTGAATGGCGTGAGAAAAAAGGAGAAAACCCGAAAAGGGGGTGGAAGTGTTTTGATGCCCAAGTGATTGCAGTATCGTGTAATTCCCGTGGACTGCAGACAAATTTTTGACTTTGTTACAAAAATAAACGAAGAATTTTGTTCCACTGCAAATTGTAACGTCGTATCAGCTCGAAGCTCTTTTGTTTTTTGCTACGTTTGCAAGTACCTCTCGATTTATGAAAGCGCGAGATTTGGAGAAAAAAAACAAGTAAAGGATCGTATTAGGCTGTACTCACGCACAGTTTTACTGTCGGGTCACGCCTCGATCGGTCCCTTTCTTTTCCGGCAAATATATCTGCATATAACGCCATAACGCTCTGATATACGTAGATGCATGACCCACACTAACTCACGCGCACGCAGCGACTCAACGTTCCGCGCCTTCCGCATCCGTAAACAGCTGCTAAATGTAATGTTTTTTTTCACCAACTCTAAAAATCCAGTTTGGAATTTATCTCGTTTGAATGCCGTTCGACGATCGATTTTTTTTTTCTTTCAGTATCGGGTCAATCGTTCTCATTTAGGTCACAATTTGTCGGAATTGTAACCTATTCGAAAGAATTGATTTTTCTTTCCCGGATTTACGTTTTTTTAAAAAAAATTTTTTATCAGTTGCAATTTTACAACAAATTTCCTAAATTGTTGGTGCTTCCGAACGATACGGATGTTGGAAACGTTTCGACCTCTCGAAACTTTCGTCGGTTTGAAACGCGTGCGATTTATTTGTCTCGTACTGCTTTATTTTTTTTGTTTAATCTTACCAAGTACAAGCAGTACTCGCTCCGAGATAAAGGGAATGAAGCAAATGTGTACGCCAGAGGAATGAACGAAATCGCTCTGGATGTCTTCTCACGCGATCCTCTGCTCCCAGTTAAACCCAAGATGGTGGAGAAGAAACACCAAACATTTTTCTCTCTCAAAGTCTCTCCCGCCACACTCTTGTTTCTCTTTTCTACCGCTTCGCTTCTTTAGACCTGAAATGTTGGCCTGTTTAGCCCCCGGGCTCAAACCGTACATGAGAACCGCCAACTCCTCGTGCACGCAGCCACACTAACAGACACGTGTACGTGTTTATTATGAAGAGCACCGGATCCAGAGCTTCGCCAAACCAAACCGTTGGTGAATTTACGATTCTTTCTTGCCTCTATTCAAGGACGAGCCCTTCTTCCTATTATCATCATACAGTATAACATACACCGCTTATCCATCTCCGTGTAACAGCACCGTCTAAAAAAGGCCATGCCACTTTTCGACCTCCTTACCACGCGGAGTTTAAAAAAACGATTTTCTTTGACACTATGGCGGTCTCTTTCCAATTTTTCTTTGGTCGACATTTTCCACACGAGCTTCTTGCATTTTTTTCGACTTTGTAAAAAATATCGTAAATTTGAAAAATGAATAAATGAACTCGCGCTAACGAGCTTCACGAAAATTTGGCTTTCGAGAAATGAGAAACGATCTTGAATTTTCGGCACTTTTTACTCTGCCGAATGTGAATTTTCCTGGAAATGAAATAAAATTTTTTACGTACACGAATATTTACACTTTGCACAGTAAAGACGAGAAATTTTTCGATATCAATTTTCTCCGCAGCCCTAAAGGATTTCACAGGGTTAAAGGGATCTAAAAGGAAATGAAAATAGGGAAAAGGGAGAAAAAATTGAATCCATATTTAACAAAAATTGTGCAAGTAAATTTTCGATCTTGATACCTGGAATATAGATATTCGCTTTACGTAATAACATACGGATACGAATGTCACGTCGAGCGTGATATTACTTCGAGTTTGTGTATTCAGATTGTACGGCATAATCTCATTTCCCTTCGACTCTGATCTGTGTGTTGAAATGACGAAGCCTCACGTCCACTTGAGATTAAATTCGATCCTCTAATATGCCCAAAGAAGTTGCCAACTTTTCAGCATTTCAATTGAAAATTTCTTTTAAAAATAGCAACGTTGCTTATTATCGTCGATATTCGTATTTTCATCGTTCAGGCTTCGAATTTATATTTGCACGGCGAAAAATGTGGAAAATTTATGAGCTTGGTCGTTAATGCCTGTGCCATCGGATGAGAAATCCTTTTTAGAGCCTCCGGTTCTCAGTGAGCAGCGTTGCACATGCCCGAAACGACTTGAACGATTTTTCTCAATCCACTCTCACCTCAGCCTCGTAAGAAATCCATTTTTGCTCCCTCCACATATATATGTATTAACGCACACCTTTAGAAGCTTATACATAGGTCCATTATTGGATATCCTTCGAGTTCGCCAAAAGTCTCCTAAAAGCCTTGCGAACCTTTTATTTCGTTTTTCCACTTGGTGCATTTTCGCCGAGCATGTAATGGCCCGAAAAAAAAAAATTAAAAAATCCATCCGACGCAGGAAATAATTTGACACTCTGCTGCCTTGAAATACATTTGTGAAAATTCATGTCATTATCCTTGTAGAGTTTTCGCTCGAGTGTGCTTTTCTCTTCAATTTTTTAAGAACGCCGTTATTTTCGTTTTTTTTCGGAAACCACTCGGTCGTTTTTGTTGTTATTATTATTATTTTTTATTTCAAATCTTGAGCTTTTTTTTTTGGATTCACTTTTCTCTAGATTTTAAAATTTCAATAAATACGCGGAGGCTTTTTTCGAGGGGGTTGGAATTACAAAATGACGAGGGAAAGAGAGGAAAGAGCCTGCCGAGATTATCGATCGACTACCCGCCAGAGTCGCAGCTTCTCTTTAAGTCATCCGGGAATACGGCTCGGATGCTGGATTCAGCCGCCATTTTCGCTGGCAGCTGCCTGCGAATTCTCGATTCCCCTTTTTTTTCAAATGTATTTTTTTCCACCAAGAACGAACAAACGCGAATTTTAACAAAGACACTGAAGAATTTTCGGGAAAATGACAATTTTCGCAGGAAAAAAGGAGCGATTTTTGGTTTCGGTCATAATATGTCTCGATAATCTAGGGAGATTTCGGAAAGTTAACCTTTCCAGGTGTCATAAAAATATTTTTCCGTTTATTTTTTCAGTTTACGAATGGCATAAAATTTTATTACACCGCGATTCCGAACGAATTCTGGACCCAAAAACGAGGGAAATATTCTCCAAGGTCTTTTCCAACTTAGAAGATTTTAGCACATTTTTGAACGGTTTCGAATGGTCACAGGCCGACTACACTTTTTTCTTCAATGGAAAGTCGGGCACGGGCAAAAGCACCACCGTCAGCGGATTTGAGTATTTTATCGGGCTCCGCATAATATATCTAGAACGAATGTGTGACAAATACGGTCCGGAGTGTGCAGATAAAGTAAGATTCAAATTGATGGTCGTGGACGAACACGGAATTTTTGACGTAATTGCTAACCGAAACCGATCACGCCAAGCTTGGGAAAAATTTACGCCGAAATGCCAATACTGGGTGTCAGAACTGTCCTCGACTTCGGCGAAGGACTTTCACAGCGTCGCAAAAGCTTTGCTCCGGCCGGGGACGAGATGGAATCCTCACTTGACGAGGAGTTTTACGTTTGAATTTTGGATCTCTCCGGACAGAATGGGAAGCTTAACTATCCTTGACTTTCCCCGCCGGGAAAGTATCGAAGAGATCGAAAACGTGAAGGCTCGATCGATCAGAGCTTGTGATCAACCATGCATGGAGGGCAATGAGCAGCGCCTATCCGCCAAATTTATCAACTCCGGGCTCTCGAATATGCTACGTGTCTTGGAGACCAGAAAGGTCCCCGATTCGTTCGGTATCACCAAAGCGATAATGACTGTAATCGGTGGGTCTGAAAAGTTTTGCATTGTTACGACGGCCGGTACAAACGTGATAAAAAACCTTAGTCAGCCGACGCTGCAAACGGCTACAGTCGTGGAGAAGTTCTGGCGACGCAAGCACAGGGCAAAGAAAATCGCGGGCCTCGTAAAAACACCTGTCCGTGTCGAGGAGCCAGCCACGGACAAGCCGAAGATCAACGAGGCGCGGGCCATCCCAACATGGTTTCAATCAATATATTTCCCATAAAACATAATTATTAGTTTGAAATAAACGCATACTCAAATCAGTAACTCATAATGATTCGGATGGACGCAGCCTACCATACGTGATAACTTTCTATTCTCCAGGAGAGATATTTTTTCGTTAATCTCAGTCAATTTCACTGATTTTAAACTTTGTTCAAAATCAAAGTTTATTTTAAACTAATAATTATGTTTTATGGGAAATATATTGATTGTCTTAGAAATTATAATGGCATTGTATGTTTGTGTAAAGTTCTCCGTTCAGTTGATCCTAAAAATATATATTGGAAAAAAAAGTTATTTATGAATAAAATTATATTTTGCTCCAAGTATATCCAAGATGTTATGTTTTTTCATTATTGCCTAAGCTTGAAAATTTGTGGACATTTCTTTTCAATGTTGTGATTTGTATAAAAATTAACATGCGACCATAAACTGTATGTAATATCAAAAACATATATTATTTATACATTGATCATATATATTTGATATATAATCAATATAAGTTCAATGGAATAGAAATGCAATGGAGTAAAAATGTCGAGTTAGTTCTCGAGCAAACGTTGCCGAGTGAACTAAGAGACTAGAGGAGCCGAGTCTACTCTATATCTTTGTCACATCTTCTAGCATTGCCGAATCGTGCCTGAGAATTGATTCATCCCCCATGAAAAAATCTATATTCGAAATATATTTGGCATTATATAAAAAATATATTACGAATCTAAATTTCCATAAATTTCATATATGCAAGTGCACGAAATATATATATTTTTTTATAGATGATTTTGCCGATTTTCGTAAATAAAAAATATATTTCGAATGTATTGTTCTGCTGTTACTAATATACACTCCCGTCCAAAAGTTTGGGGTAACCCGTCGAAATTTCTACCCACACTAAAAGTTTGATAGCTCAATCAAAAATCAACCGAATCGAATTTAACAAACGTCATTTTAAAGAGGATAAATTAATCTTCAATTCGCCACTTGTTAATATTTTTTCCAATTTTTTTTTTAGCTGGCACGCGCTTTAGAACAGCATCGTTTTTCGACATATCGACATATCGACATATTTCGGCCTTCGTAAACACGCTGCCTATCTAGTAGAAATTTTTTTCTCGACTTTCCTCCATAACAGCTTTAGAGGGGATAGAAAAAGCTTCATTTTTATTTTTTAAAAAATACCGTACGATTTTTTTCGCAAAATTATCTTAGTTTTAGCTAAAAACGAGGAGTTTCAGAAATTGTGGCGTATCTCAAAAACTTTATGGGTTCAGAGGAAATGTCAAGAGGGTAAAAAGTTGTGTCGGTTTATGATAAGCTCGCTTTAATTAATTTAAATTTTTTTTTTGAAATTTTTTTTTTTCGATCTTTTTGGTCGGGTCTTGACTGAGAAAAGCGGTGTAACTCGAGAATTATAGGGTTCGGGATGAAATTTCTAGAGAGAAGAAAGTTTCAATTTATAATTATGAACTAACTGACATTTTTTTAAATTTTTTTGTCGATTTTTTTTAAATAAGCGAGATGCTTTTTTCAGATTTTATCGCAATCCCCATGTCATTTCAATAGAAAAAATAGTTCATTTAGTCTCTTACCTAGTTTACACCTGTTTCTCATCGAAAAAGCCGCCTTTGGATTTGAGGACTGCGTTGACAAGTCGTGGCATTTGCTCGATCAATTTGCCCATTATGGCTTGATCCAAACTCGCCCAAGCGTCTTCGAGCTTTTGCCACAAATCGCTGGCAGAAGAAGGGCAAATGATTCTAACTTTCCGATCAAGCTCCTCCTACAAAAGCTCGATCGGATTTAGGTCAGGAGATTGTGGTGGCAAATTCGGAAAGTCTATCCCATTGCCATTCACTCAATGTAAAAAACCATGTTGGAGGTCCATAATAAAATAGCATGCAATTCAAATCACTACGCAGTTTTTTCCAATACTGTTCAGTATTCGGAAGTTTAGAAAATATTGTTGACAAATTTCCTTCCAGCTCCCCTTTTTTCAATTGATCCAAGTAAGAAGCAAAAGTATATCACACGTGTCCATCAGTAACGTTAAGCTTATGATATATACCCCTCTATAATTATATTATCGAATAGTTTGAGCCTTTAAAAGAAAAAATAGATATTGTTGATTCAACCGAAATTGATTATCTCGTGACAGAATTCGGAGTTTAGCATACTCAAATGATGAAAGATGAACAGGCCTTTCTTGATATTCTCCATTAATACCATCAGGATATTCACACAGAAAACATAACAAATCTAATTATTTGTATCGGTTATCTAATGGTTCAGCGTAAACCTTCAACATCTTATAAAGTTCTGTGGCAGTTTTATTTTCCTTTGGAGCGTGCATCTGATGAATAGTGTATTGTTCATAATAACCGTCAGACGGTGTCATTTGTGTCAACAAAGCCCCTACGCGGCTATTAATCTGTTTGTTTAAACCTACTTTTTCAATATCGTCATCTTGTTCCTTTTGTTTCTCTCGTTCACCACGATTGTTATTTACATCATCGACATCTTCATCACTACCACATTCTTGGGATATTTGAAATTTAATTTCACGTAAACCCGTGTCTAGCAAATCAGAATATTGCTCTGGTAAATTTATTTCTCTATATAGGATATTGCGTTCTTTCAGAGTTAAAAGAGAACGAAATACTTTTTGTTTGTTCACAATCGATTCCCAAACTTTTTTACTCTTCGTTCGAACGCCACGTACTAACATATATAGTTCATGATCTGAATTAATTGCTTTGGAAAAATCTTAAAAAAATTCATTTCATACCTTATAATATACACAATATATGTGCTGAGTTTTAGATTTTTCTCACCAATATTAAACGTAGGAGAAACCATGAAGTGAGAGCATGACAAAATACATATATTTTTGCCTTCAAAATTCAAACCTCTAGGGGCACAGTTTGAAATTTGCACACCTCATTTTTTATATACCTTGATTGTGTTTTTACGAGGGTACTTGAGAAATTCACATGTGACCCAAATAACGACCACCCTAATGACTAGCAATAAACAGCTTGAAATCTTCCCAAATCTTTCCAACTGGAACGATGCGTAAGTTGTCAAGTTTCTTGACATCGGTCAAGCAACAAAGCTTTTGACACGAAAGGCAAGGAAAACGTGAAAGATTTAAGGCTTGTTTCTGAAAAGATTTGAATGCATCTGCATACTTGTGAAGTATGGCATCTTCGTCTAATAGTATTTCGTCGGTATGTTGGATATGTGTTGCATTTTCTTTTGCTTCTTCGGCAAATTTTTGCAATTTTTCAACATCCGTTATATTCAAAACAATATCAATTTCTATTACTTTTTGAATTTTTTCTCTATCACCTATTGATTTGGAAATGGTTAAAAGTATCTTTAGTTATATGGTACAAACATTAAATATTAATATCAACATTAGGGACTACTAAAGGTAATCTTAACTTATCATGCCTATATATTTGGCTTCGTTTCTCCCATATGCTTTCTACAGTTGCTATATGATAAATTCATGACTAAGGGCACTGCCACCGGGGGTTCCTCTAACTCGAAGTCCAAAGCGTTCGTGCGTCGGATTCCTGGGCTATCAAAAGATCGACGAACCCCTTCAAGGCTGCCGCTTTTACAATAAATTCAGATGGCGTAATTAGCCGGGATCGTAGTTCCCACCATGCTGAAAATATAAATAAATATCTTAGTTGACTCATCATCGGTATTATTGTTGAAGCATGTGACCAATTGCACTAAACTACCTTGGAATAAATGCTTCTGTTTTAATATCGTCGAATATCTCACATACCGAGATATTCGGCAATTGTTTTTCAAACGTTGAATGTCGGCCGGGACACTTGCTTGAAGTTTTAGGAGTTTCTCTTTACCAAAAAAATATAAATATTATTTCTAATTTAATCATTTAATCTACACTACGGGTACTAAATAAATACTAAAAATAGTCATATGACAATAAATAAAAAAGCATTTTGAAGGTTTGTTCTTCAACTTTGGAGATATCCAGTCACTTTTTACTCACAAATTACGGATACTGAGAAATTTCATGAAATACCTCAAGAGGAAAAATTTGCAAGATTTTTGTTTTTTTTTCACGAGTGTGCACAGTCTTGAAAAAAATTTCGCAACCCAAAGCTTGTTCATTTACCTTCAATTTCGTTTCTTTAGAGATCTCCGTACATTTTTTTTTCCCCGAGATATTGATGTTTGAATAAAAAAAAAGCCATTTTGGTATTCAATCATCGATATCTCAGCGAAAAACCATCACACAGTAATTCCAAGGACGAGGAATTTATTTTTACGAGGAAATTTCTATTGTTCCATTCTCAATTTTCGTTTGAAAAAAGAGTGAAAAATGTCTTTTTACAACTGTTTATAAAATCGACTGCAAATTTACGAATATCAATGGAACCACTCAGGTGAAGCATAACTTTTACAGCTCGATGTATTCACAATAACTCTACCAATTCGTAAGTTGATTGGGCGAACCGTTTTTCTGCCGCGAAAGATCAAAATTTTGCAAAAAATTAAAGGAACACGATAACAGGGCCTGAAAATTACACAAGCATTATCAAAATGAAGAAGACGACTTTTCCGACAACTTCACATCAAATATCGCCCAAATTTAAAATACGAAGAAAGGAAAAAAACCAAAATTTTCAAAAAATTTCGATTTTTTTTTCGGAAGAAGTTTTTAATTAAATTGTTGAATAAGAACTAGAGACATCTCCCGATAAATAATAAATTCCATTAGTATGTCTATAACATATTTTAGTTGTTTGTGAGATTACATTTTTTTTATTATCACCTTCATTCTTTGTTGCTATTTTCTTAAGAAAAGGAATTTGAACATAAATTATTTTCTGGAAACGCATATCATTTTTAAAAATTTTGTTTTTCTCTAACATTCATTTTTTTCTCGATTTCATTTTATTTTCAATACGCTGGACGATTTTTCAGTCGGGAGTTTTTTTGATGTTTTTTTTTAACATTTTGTTTAAAGTTATTTTCTAACCTCTATTCATGTAATTCATTTTGTTTGAATATGAAAAGGACATATTCATATTCACCGACTACTTGGGAATAATCTAAAATACATCGTACAACTGTTAAAACACATGTATCAACTATAGTATAATAACTTGTTTGTTTTTGAGGATAATTTTCGAATAATGCTATAACTATGCTGCTAATAACTACAAATAAATTGTTCCCAAAAAAGCCATTCATTAAAATTAACGGCACTTTTAATCAAAATTCCGACAGCTAAATTTTCCAGGTTTTCCATTTTTTGGTGCGACCAGAGGTGCTGACTTACACGGAACGAATCCGTACGAGTACAGTACGCATTCCCAAGGCATTGCACCTCGCGGGGCTGCGTCACGATAGATCGTTTTTGAGCAATTGTATACTCTTTATCCGGACGAGAGTATATGTTCTTGGAGACGGAGTTCAAGCAAGACTCCTCGGATAATACGCCATTTTCATAAAAAAGCTACATTTTTTATAATACTAGATTAATTTTTTGGAGAAAAAATTGATTGGTCAGCCCCAAATAGATGATAAACTACGATTTAAAAACGATTATTTTAGTCAGTTGATCAGTATCGTATCTTTATCAATTGTTTATCGATTTTGTCGAAGATTGGTGAACAACCGTTTTCCAGAATGCTTTTTCCAAACAACGAAATAGTTATGACACAATTCAAAATGTCAGCTGCAAATTGCATCATATATTATCATTTTTGGGAAACTGAATACTGTAACAAAATTTTCCCGGAAAGGTACGATCTGTCCCTTCTCGGCTCACTCACCTCGTCCCGCGCTACTCTCCGGTGACGAAAATAAACTGGGCGCCAGGTACAAAGTACCGTCGAATTAATCAACTTGATTTTTGTCTATTCTCGGGATGGTAACACAACGTAAAATATATTCTAGAGTGCACAAGGAAAACGAATGACCGAGGACGGTCCAACTACTTAGCTCATCTGAGATACTAAAGGTAGAGGGGGGGATCCTTAGGGAAAAGTAGCAATTCGCAATGTAAAGAAAACAGCCGACACGAAACAAAAGATTCAGAAAAAGATTTACAATTTATTCATAAGTTCATCAAATAAACAAAAATACAGGAAAAGATAGATAATTGCGATACGTGTTTTTATATAAAATAAGAGTTTGAAAAGAGAGAAAATTGATGGTTCGCTAAAATCGCATGACCTTACATATCAACTTAATTACCTGATGAACCTGATGAATTCGGCTTACTCGAATTCATCAGGTAATTAAGGTAATAGGTAATCGCGTTGTGACATCGCGGGTGTCGGATGTAAACGACGACTGATGCTCTGGTATTGTAGGTAAAAGGTAATCAGCAATCTGATAAACAGATGCCTTAGGTAACTCAGGTAATAGGTAACCAACGCCAGAACAGCCGGTATCTCAGGTAAATTCAGATAAAAGATAATAATTGACACCAGGTAATTCCCTACACGAGGTCTCGATCGTGAGAAACTCGGGTACTACGTGATACGACAGCAGCGATGTAGAAAATGAAATAAATTGTAGAAAATAACATCAAGATAACATTTGAAAAGGTAACATAGATAAAGAAAGAATACGACATAATACAACTCGCAAAAGGGGTACAAAAGATAATACAATCGTCACGAAATAGAGAAAACGCGATAAATACGATCGCAAAAAGAATGCCTGAAAAATATTCAATACAGAAGCTAGAATGAATCGCCGTATAAACGACGCGCGACAATAGGTACGAGAGAGATAGAGCGCAAACATCGCGCGAACGAACGTGTTCGCTAGAATCTCAACGCGTGCAAGGAGAGAGTGAGAGACGTTACTGCGTGGAATATTCCAGCGCTTACTACGCAAAATTCATAAACTCAAATAATTAATTCTCGATATCTTTACGTCAAATAAAATAATACTAAATGGATCCAAATTAATAACGAATCGACTAGTGGAGTTGAGCTGTGAAAACTACAAAAGAATCGAAACACGGGAAGTATCGGCCGTAATCTCGCTCGATACTTCGACACACATGTCTCCTGAAACGAATAAATCACAAATAACCGAAACTAAATCCCGAAACTCAACAAAATGCTCAACTTCGCCAGCCATACGTGGAGAAAGAGAAAGTGCTTACCGAGGGACCAGCTCGTCGCACAGAGAAAGACAAAAGGACCTCGATGCTCGGGAGGTGTTGGTGACTCGCCGGTGAGGTGATCGGAAGAAGACTGATTGTGCGTACGAAAGGTCCTCGAGATTCGGCGCTCTCCCCGCCTCTAGGCCCATGTACTGCAGCGCTCACGCACTAGGCGCGAACTAGAGTACGAACGCATGGCCTATGCCAGCGTGCTCTTTCAACCGCCCACAGGTCGAGAATGTTACTTGGTACTCGGAGACAGCGTAAGAGGAATGCCTCTCACAAACGAGATTGGTTCGAACAGCAGGAGGGTATCGCCAAAATAATAATGGTTGAGGGGCAAAATTTGGTGATGGCTACACCAAATGTCTCAAAATCAAACAAAATAGCGGTCAAAAGAAACTTTATTACGACTCAAAATAGACAATCTAAAATTCCCTCTCTTCCTGACAAACGGAGGTAAAAGATAACGGAAGGTAATTGTCGCTCGAAAGGTAATATAAGCGCGTTCTAAAATAAAACTTATAATTACGTGACGCTGAGTCTTGTTCCGACCGTCGCCCGACATGTCATATCACAATACATATTTCCTAAAAAACTTGAAATTTTCATGTCATATACCATTAAACTAAAAGGTACGTGCAGCGAAACCACAAATAAAAAATTTCATACGTGGTGATTATTTTTTACCCCAAAAAGTGTAAAATATTTCACATGTGCTGTATTCGTCTACCGTTTCAAGATTAGTGGAACAAGTTAATAATGTGACTATTACCATTATTATTTTCCACTGGTGGTTCCGACAAACCAAGGGGAGGTGAAGGTGGAGGTGAAGCAGCTTGGGGCCTATCCGGTAAGATGCCCAATTGATCATCTTAGAATCGTTAAATAAAAAAGAGATATAATGAAATTGAAACAATACAATCAAATTATTCATGAGCCAAAATTCCTATTTGAAAATTTCAATCACTAACCGTGTATTTTATAGCTCGTGTGACACAAACCCGCTATCTTTTACATTTATTAAAAAGATGTACTTAAAATAGTATATTAAGCAGCTTGGGAAGAGAATAGGTTATATCAAAGCCCACACACAATTGTCACCCAAGCCCAAGGCGAAGGTGGCAAAGACACAACGAAAATAATATTTTGAACAATGAATGATTCAAGTTTCTATATAATTTCAAGGATGTACGTTGTTCAAGTTTTACTTACTCTTTCACATAAATACGTATCATCAGGCGCTTCGTTAAGAAATTGTTAAATGATTTTTTGGCTAAAAACGTGACACTTCTTTTGTTAGTATCCCAAACTATTCTTTTTTTGGTTGTTGTAGCAACCAATGTCAACACGATCATTTGTGTTGATAGCGCATTTTAACGTAGAATTCGTTGCCCATAAACTTGTTAGTGCGTACATACTTTTTTGATAACTTGGCAAAGTATGCTAAGATCACATCTTTGAAAAATGGATTTGTTTTATTTTCTTTGCGCCATTTCTTGAAGGCGTTGTATGATCCTGTATATAATTTTTTAGATTTATTGGGCTACAAACTCAGAGTAACAGATTCCGCGACTTCATTTATCGCATCCGGGACGATTTCACTTTCGCTTAATTCACTTTCTGAGCTGTTCATTTTCGAACAAAAGTTAAAATTTACGAGTTACTAACTGTAGGTTAGCGTTTAGTCTTCATTTCTGTTTTCACTTTTTTCAACAGCATAAAACTGTTTTTAAGCGAAATGCTAACCTACCCTCATTTAACATTCTTTTGATGTATATTTCGAAGTATCAAAGGACATTTCAAAGTATTTTGGCTTGTTTATTATGCATCTGTGAAGTTAGTTGTTCCATTTTCGCACGATGTAAAAAAGGGGCTATTTAAGTCCCAGAAAAGCATGACTTAAATGCGGGTTTAGGTCTTACAGTGCTATAAAAGGAATTTTCTAAAGTTCAGTGAAGTGGTGCAAATCCAATTGTGGTCTCTTCGGTTGTGGCAAATATGCGGATTATTGATAATAAATATGACTTTTGTGACTGACGTCAAAGCTGTCATGGCGTGAACAATCCGCCTCGTATTTTTGTTAATTCATCGTGGCCATCAGTAATATCTCATGTCTAAAAGCGAAGCACACCCGGAATCGAGAAATTAAATCGATTTTTTTGACATTCTTTTTTTTGAGCTTTCTCAATATTCGCGACGAAATCCCGTAGAAACGGATTCAGTTTGATTTTTTAGCATTCGGCACTGCAGAGGCTCGATGACTTTCAAACATAAATGTATTAAGGTGATGGATCACACAATAAAGTGTGTAGCCGCCGCCTCCCACCTCTTTCGGTACTGCAGAACTCAAAAGAGTTACTGCAGAATACCGACAGATGTCGCGGCACTCGTCTGCCATCAGGTTTCAAGGTTACGCAATGGATGCATACGAGAAACCCGATGGATGACGTTTGACAGGTGTGGGTGTGTGGTGCATGACAGCCACTCAAGCAGTAAAGACTGCTGGTTCTCGCCTAAAAAAGCGGTGAGAATAAATGAATAATTTATAATGTTTATATGAAAGAACTATTTTCGTTCTCCAAATCTCAAACGATTTTTATCGCTGGGTAGTTCAACATGAGTTGAACTCTCCAGCAGTGAAGACTGCTGGGTTCTCGCTAGAAAAAGCGGTAAGAATGAATAAACAATATAAAATGTTTATACAACAGAACGATAGTTCTTCGTACATCTCCAGCGATTTTCATCGCTGGGTGGTTCAAAGTCAATTGAACTCTCCAGCAGTGAAAACCGCTGGGTTCTCGCTTGAAAAAGCGGTAGACATAGATAAACAGTCAAATTGAAAAAAAAAAGAAAATTTACCAGAATTATTGAAAATTGCCCATCTTCGTTCGCTGTTTTTTTCTCCAGTTATTTTTGCTCCCTTCCACTCTGTCTTCTCCGAAATTTCAATATCCACACGCTCGCAGTGAGTCCAGGGCTTCGACGTGTCCACCGATGAACCTTTCGATATCGAGCACGTTCCTATGTATATTTTGTCCTTTATTCTTCAGCATTCCACTTTTTCCACAGCATTACACTGCACAAGAAGACTTTCTGTCAAATCCATGACGTATACTAATGGTCACTTTCTGTTATGCTTCTTCGTTTGTCTTTTCAGAAACTGATGGTCGCGCACATTTCGAAATCATAAGTAACAGCACGAATGCTGTTGAAAAATTGGAGACAAGTACATTTATGTTTTATGTTACCTGGACAGTAGTCTCAGTGAAACCCTATGTGACACTCGTGTAGTTCAAAACACAAATGCACGATAATTTATAAGAAGTTGTTCGATCTATTCTCTCGAAACTTGCTTCAAATGAGTAATTCATTACTGAAAATTATAAAAAAACCATTCCAAACGTAATGAATAAAAAAAATGAACCTGCTAAATCTTGGTAATGTATGAAAAACATTTGATTCAAAGGAATAAAACGTTGTCAAATAAATGCAAAAGTGACGAGTACATCGGATGACTAATGAAAAAAATTCAAAACATAATGGTATGTAAAAAAAATTACGAAACCAACTGTAAATAATTTCAACAAAACAAGTAAGAAAAGCTTTCACAAATCGTGAAAAAACATTATATTAACAAAAATACAAATCCGTAAATATATTGTAAAGGAAAAAAAAATTCAAATAAAACTTAAAAAAACGTGAGAAATTCATTCCTACGGGAAGCATCTGGAACCTGAGAAAATTCTAGTGAATCAAAAAAGTTACCATCTGGGTTATGTGCAGCACCAAAATTTATAACATCAATCGGAGGACGAGTATTTTATTAGTATATAATACACAATTTTTCACAATATGAAATTGTTCTGAGAAGCGTTCAAATCCAAAAAAAATCAGCTCCCCTGGTATACACAATATTCGACGTCGATTTCGTATCGGTACAAATTATGTTTAACCCTAATCACTCACTTGGGATCTAAACCATTTGTTTTGTGTAGTTCTGACGTTTTCCAGCAAGCGACACTGTAGAATATTGTGCAACATAGTGTCGTATGGTGCCCGAGCTACTTCTCTGTTGTTGAAACGCATTGTGTAACACAGGAACCCATATCTTTCTTCATAGTCTCTACGATTTCGGGGGATCGGTTTATCTGACAATGAGATAAAAAAAAAACCAAGGAGCGTTTTGATTAGTAATGCAGTGGTAATCACCTGAATTAAAATCATACAGAAATATTAAAAATTGAAGGATTTTTCTGTTTTGAAACACGGGATTTCAATTTTCCAAAATGTTGCATAGCTCAATACTCCTTCAATTTCGATATTTCGGTATGATTTTAGTTCAGGCGATAACCACTGCTTTACTAATCAAAACGCTCCTTGGTTTTTTTGATCGCAGATAAACGGAACTCCCGGGAATCGTGCAGACCATGAAGAACATATGGGATTCTGTGGAGTAATTTTACACCGAATTAACCCGAGACATCAGAGTTCAAAAATGATATCATAAAGTTGAAATAACAATGAATAAACTCTTCAAATTTCAAGTCTATGTTTTTTTCTCGCCGTAAAAAAAAAAATCACGGAAAAACCCCAAAAAATGCGGCTGCCACGGGGGGTGACCCCCTCAAGCCGAATCAGTTTTTTTGACAATAAAAATCGTTGTATTATACATGCAAGTTGTTTTAGGTATTTTCATACACACACATACACACACGCGGACATATTTTATTTCGAACTTTAATTTTACTTTGTTGGAATTGAAGTGAAAACTCTCCGTGAGTATCAATTTAGACTTTTTGATGAAAAATAAATTCCAGCAATGCAAAACGAAAAAAATACTGATTGCCTCAGTTTCGATTTGCCAATAGAAATTTTGTAATCAAGCACTTTCGAATAGTCTGTCATGCGTTTACAGACAATGCGATTATACTGCCTTTCTATATTTTTGTAGTCCCATGCTCTCCTTCGTCATTCCTGTGTTGTGTTATTTCATTATATTTAGCAATAACAAACATCGACAAGTCTGATAATACATTCAGAGAGAGCTGATGAGAAACAGGGAAGGCATGGATTTTTATTTCTAATGTTTCAGAATTCGGACTGCATCTCAAGTTAAACCTTTCTAAATATTTTATACCATCAATCCGAACGTTGTTGACAATTTTCGGTTTGTTTTCCATTATACAACACTCTTGGATTCCTCGGCCTTTATTTCTCTTTCTTCTTCACTTTTTTCTTACCACTTTCACTAAAACATTGTCCTGCTTTTATTTATTTTCTACAGAAAATCGGAAAAAATTGGAACAGGGTCGGTCAATTCTCACATTCGCGATCTTTATAACCCCATCATCTATTAACATAAACGACACGAAAATATATAGGTATATACTTGTACTATGGCGCCAGATTTGTCACTAAATAGAAAACAAATAAACATCAAAAATGTGTGCGAAAATCCGACCCATTTTTTTATGCAATTAAAAAATAAATAATTAATATCTCTTCAACGCGTTAAGCTACAGAGTTCAAAGAGGTCGCAATCGAAAGAAAAAAAAATAAAAAATATGTCAACTTATAATATTCTTCGAAATGCTATAGTTAATTAATTATTGAAGAAACAAATTTTGAAAATTTTCGAAAACAATTGGAAACGCTATCGCTCCGGTAAAGAGTCTCTGGCAGCAACTCGTCATATCTTATAAATGTACTTGTCTCAGAGTCGCTGCCGCGACTCTAGATAAACCAATGTCGATGATTTTTTTCAATGAATTTTTAAAAGCTTCTTTCTCCTTCATTTCATGATCGATTTGGATGCAATAAAGCTCAAAATGTGCGTTTTTTTATTGCCGTTGGGCTGACATTCGCCAAATTGCGATTCGATAGATATTTACTGAGTTATTCTACAATTACTCAGATGGTAATACGAAATGCAAAAAAAAATCAAAATTTCAAAAAACCCTCATGTCAGCCCAATTGTGGAACAATACTGTATTCACACTTCAAATTTCAACACAATCGGTTGAACGGTGTGGCAGAAATCAACTTTCGAAATTTCGATCTGCATATACCGACTGATCCATCACCTTAAGTAACGAAACGTTCGAATTCGTGCGATTGTCCAACATTGACTATTTGAAGCATCTGCTATTCTAACATTCGCCGTTTGAGCATTTCCTATTCCGAGCGTATTTCAGTAAGTATTTCAGAGAGAGTTCAATCTCTTGATAAGTGATGTTATCCATTGGTATGACTTGATTCTGGAAGTACACGTGATTTGGGATGGTAAAAATTTATTACCGAGCAAGCTGTTAAGTATACCAGTCGAAGCTTAGACCCGTTCCGAGAGATGGCGTGGCATAACTGAACCAGTTAGTGGCGCTCCCCGACGTAAATCTTGATAACTGTGCTTGGTTATTCTGTTCACGTTCAAAAGAAGCATGAAAAATGAAAAATTTATCCTGCTGTTTTAGTTTATATGAATATCCAGTTTAAAAATCTAATGAAAAAACGACTTTAAGTTTTTCTTGATAAACTAGCCATGCAATCGTTTTTCGTGGAAAGGTGGGATTTGGCCAGCTAAATGGCATTCCACAATAATTTTTCCGGGTGCAAAGGGGATATGCTGAAGCAGATAATTTTTACAAACCAAAGCAAGTTTCTTCATCAAAAGTGTGTGCAAGAAACGGATAAATGTTTGATATAACGGAAAAATAAAATATAAAATTTTTCAATATGCGTTAAGCTGCAAAGTTTCACCTTGATTACAGTTTGCGACGCACTAATCCCTGGTGACTACACGCCACCGTATTCTCAATGCCCACTGCACATACTTTTATTTCGAAAGTAATCTCAATCGCAAGAGAACAAATGCAAAAATCTCGAAATAATAGAATCATTTATTTATTAACGAAAGAATATTTGACTAATATTATTTATAATATATTTAAACGATAAAGCTCAAGTAAAAACTAAAGGATCAACAGTAAAGCTGTTGTAGAGTTTTCTTTAACCTGGCGTGGTAAAACAAACAGAATCAGTTGGAATCTTAATTACGAGTAGAAAAAGAAATCAATGAAAGATTCATTTAAAATGTTGAACCATCAAGTGTTTACACAAGCGAGTGTAACCTCAGAAGAGGCTTGTGTAAAGCAATTTTCCTATTATTTTGTATCGAAGGTTCAACTGAGTTTTGGTCACTTCAAGTAGTTGGCTCATGAATAAAAACAGAGCCTCAATAGAGATTTATGAGCGAAAATTACCCAGACTACTTGAGTAACGTAAATAATGCACGATTCTCAGATGTAACCGAACTTAGAATCAGTCAGTTCATTGGCGAATAGATTCTCAAATAGGCTTCTGGACGAAAACATTCCATTGACTCAGTGGAATTTCCACTAAATGTCTGACGAACGAAACGAATTCTAATCAAGGCTCGACAGTTAGTCATCATGCCAGAATATTTTTAGATCGATAGCTATACTAGTATGGAATTATGTAAACAGGTTACCTGAATTATTCTGGAGGAGTTAACTAGCTCTAATAATAGATCTTGATGACAAATTTTTGCTCTTGAATAAATTTAATTAATTAGAAAATCAAAACTTCCAGTTGAATTAACGTGATTTTTTATTTTCTTCAAAATCATTTCAATTAACACGGATAAACTTTTTTCTCTCGGGGAAACAGACAGACAGGACAAAACAAAAATAAAACATTTAATCAACATGAACAGAAAACATTGAAAAAACAAAACTCATTGATATTTTTCTTTGTTTTAAACCAAAACTCGCCAACTACATGCACCTTCTTTGAACAAAAGGTATATGCGTACTAGGATGTGTCGAAAAAAATCGATATTTTTTTTCGGGCTCCACAACCATTTTTCTTTTTATTATGCCAAATGATAAAGCTAGCCGAAAGGACAGCTCGAAATAAAATTATTTCGGCCGGCCCACCGCATACTCCAATTTTCCATAAGAATAACACGTGAAAGAAAACTTCGGTGAATATTGTTCCGTATAATCTGTAAAAAAAATTGCACAGATATTCTACTTACGTAGTTTTGTATAGAATAGAATTCCCTACAAATAAAGTCCGTAGAGTCAGTGGCCTAGAACCAACCGTTCAACGGTTACAGCAGTTTGAAGTTTCTAACGTCATCCTGCCAGATTTCGCATGTATTATTTTCTATTTTCGAAGTTGCTCCTTTTAATGGTGCTGTTTAAATTGGGCTGAAGCCTATGTTTTCTTATATTTTTTTGAAAATTAAGCAACAAAGTAGCAGTTTTAGACTGAAACGGTTCAGCATTGCGCCAACGTGTGCGCTTACAGCGCTCAAACGATTCGGTATTACGCCAACATATAATTATAATAAGTTAATCAATTTAATTGTAAGCACGGGAAATAAATTGAAATGTTCTCTCTCTCTCTCTCTCTCTTTTCCTATGTATACTTGTATCTGTGCATTCGGTTTGGTTAATTGAATTTCATAATTTATTCAAACAAATAGTGGAAAGACAAACAATTTATGTCCTTCGTTCAAACAAATGAGAACAGTATGTACCCAATATTTTTGCCTATATAACAATCCTAGAAGTCATTTTAGAAAAAATATACTTGAAAATAGTTTTCAGTCCAATTTAAACAGCACCATTAAAAGGAGCGACCTCGAAAATAGAAAATGATACATGCGAAATCTGGCTAGGTGACGTTAGAAACTTCAAACTGCTGTAACCGTTGAAGGGTTGGTTCTAGGCCACTGACTCTACGGACTTTATTTGTAGGGAATTCTATTCTCTACAAAACTACGTAAGTAGAATATCTGTGCAATTTTTTTTACAGATTATATGGAACAATATTCACCGAAGTTTTTTTTTCACGTGTTATTCTTATGGAAAATTAAAGTATGCGGTGGGCCAGCTGAAATAATTTTATTTCGAGCTGTCCTTTCGGCTAGCTTCATCGTTTAGCATAATAAGAAGAAAAATGCTTGTGGAGCCCGAAAAAAAATATCAATTTTTTTCAACACACCCTAATGCGTACGATACCATAACCTAGGGGACAGATCGAATACTCGACGCATGAAATGAGAAAAAATAGACGTGTACAGTTCACACACAGTAGAAGTGAAACTTTCCGAAATCTAGACAGTAAGAGAATGCTATGAATATAGTATCATAAGTGAAATTATTACAGGGTTTATTCGCTAAAATGCTGGTACCAAGTGTTTAAGTTATTTCATATTTTATTATTCTGACTCCGTGTTTTCTATTTTGACAAATGATACGAGTAGCTCATAGTAACTTGAATGCGAAAGGAATGCTTCAGTTTGATTCCGATAAGAAAATCGTCAAATGATAGCGTCAATTAGTTTTCGCTCGCATTGTTAATTCCATACGACAGGTTTACATTTTTTTATTTAACTCGGAGATAAAAAAACTCAATCAAAAAGAGCGCCGCATCCAATGCAAAACTTACATAGAAATCTTCACTCAGAACCTCGGGAATTTAATCATGATCTTTGTTGAGAATCCGCAATACTTTTATCGTGCACTTTATTAAATTCTCGTGGATGAATTCAATAATAGTCTTTATCGAACGATTAAGAGAAATGTAAATAATCGCTTCAATAATTACTCATGTACTATGATCTAATCTGCTTCCATAAGCACATATATTTCTCTCTCTTTAGAAACCTGAACCGACCAGAATTCTAGTTATTGTGCATTCATCTTAATTTGTGGGGTGACAACACGAGAATACCTAAAATAATGTTGTCATCATTCATCTAAATTCTGGTAGTTAAAGGTAAACAGTGATAAAATTTTCCTTGTATTTGTTAAATCATATAATAATTTATCAATTGCCTCGAGTCGATTCAGAATGTTGCTCTTCGACCATGATAACATTTTCTACCGTTTTTTTTTTTAAACGAGATGTAATCTTTTAATCAATGTTATTTTTTCTTCTAATACTCGCAATACGTTTTAATATTATTTTCCGATATAATTGTAAACTTTGTTATTTCAAGGAAAGCATGATAAAAATACACACAAACGTTAACAAATGTACGGAAAAACAACACGGTATGACCCCTTCTTTCAGGGGTTCGTTACACGCAGCATACGCAGGTGGGGAGGCTACGAAGCACCGCACAAAGTGGAAACGAAAAATATAGGAATAAGTACTATTTTTCTGTGTTCTGTCTTGTTCTCTAGCATACTAAACCTTATGGGCGAATATATTCGTCTCTTGGTAGTGTTGCTTTTTCATTCTATCAAGTTTATCAAGAAGCTGTGGTTCAAAAAAATTGCAGAAAACGTCACGAGTCTGCTTTTAGCTCAACAAAATTATACGACAAAAACTCCATGACAACAAATCCACCGTTACGTTCAAAAAAGTTAACAAGCAATCAGCTAGGTTTTCAAAAGCATGGTTTATTGGAAAAAATGTATTGAAATTTATAGACACGATTTAATTCCGATGTAATGTTGACAGCAGATAAATGAAATTGGTGCGAAAAAGTCGTGACGATTTGAAATATCCCTAGCTTATCTGAAAAACTTTGAAAAAAGCAAATGATTCCTTCATTCGAGCGCAGAAATATTAGATTCTTAGATTTAAAAATAAAATAACCATTCCAGTTATATTTAGTTTGTTACCTCGAAAAATCTGGCGTGTGATTTCAGCGTTATTTTCAGGCGGTTTTCGAAAAGCAAGGAAATATTAATTTGGGGTGGGGATCTTATCGATTTTTTTCAGTTCGGGTCAGACAAAAGTGCATAAAGCATTGTAAAATTAAGAAAAATGAAATAAAAATAACCTCAGGTTCATAACAAGGTTGTGTGGAACTGGTAGCGGATTTACTTTCAGTCAAGCACTCAAACAAGGTTTATAACTATGCATAGATACTGCAGGAGCTAAGACGCGATTGGGTGTCCCTGAAAACATACTTTATGGACCCAGCTCATCGTCTCACTCGCTTCTGAGTAGTTTGACGCACCGGAAGAAAACGAAGTGATGGGGATGGGGGGTCCCAGAGGAAGAGAACTCGAGAGAAAAAAAGATGGAAAAAAGCAAAAGAAGAGTTGCGAAGGTAGCACGAACCGTAAACCTTACACCGTAAACTACTCATCACGAGAAACGGAGGAAGGGATTCACGCGCGTAGGCGTTCAAGATGCTTCAGGGTAAGTCCCATTGTCGCTATGGAAATGAATGAATAAGTTCAAGTTGGATAAACCAGAGAAATTAATTTCTTCGGTTATTCTATTTTATTTTGTACATAAGTCAAGAATATTTTTTTATTAAATTCCAAATTTTTCTCAAATTATAGAAAAAGTGGGTGACATACGTTCATTTTCATAGTTTAATTACGAAATTCCTCTTTTTCCTTCTACGAAATTTTCTTGAAATTATGTCCGAGTTATCGAATATTTTTCACAAATTCAAAAATACTAAAATATCTCTTTCAACTAGTTTTGCGAAAACCCTGCGATTATTTGCAAAAGCCTCGTGAGTTTTTCTTTCTATCCAATGCATTTTATCCATTACCAAATCAAACTTGATGACGTTTTCCATATTCGAACTTCATCGGACATGTGATTTTGGCACGAGCTTTTCATCTTGATATTTCTCGGTCACCATTAAAATTTTTTCGGCCGGCTTCTTCAAATGCGTGTAGTACACAGGACTTTGAAAAAGTGAAAACTGAACACCAAATATTAAAAAATCGGAAGCTCGACTATGGAATGACCATTCGACATTTCTTCATTACTTTACCGAGAAGAAATCTTTATAAAAACTGTCACCTATGATTAGAATAAAAATTAATGTAATAATTCCATTACACGCTTGAACGGCAAATGGATCACGAAGTGGTACCAAGAATCAAGCATTCCTCTGAATTCCTTCAACATGACCTACAGAAGAACGGAGCAAGAACTTCTGAAGAAAACCATGCAGGTGTGCAAAAATTATCTTGAATTTCTGCTAATTCTCAATTAACGGCGTGCGAGAGCAAAGGCTCGTTCAAGGAACCGGGTCGTCACATGAGCTAATGAAATGTCGTTTTATTATCATCTTCCCAATAAAACAAATTATTTGAAAAAAAATACATTCCACATCGTCAAGATCTAGATTTTTTATTCAAACGGTTCGTACGTACAAGTGATTTAGAAATGCAATGGCATCCCAAAACTGGCATCTTTACGTCCTTTAGGGGGCGGCAAGGCTCGTGCTGACTTTTTTTCAATATTTAGCTTCGAGCTACTACCGCGCGTTTAGATCCAACATTGTTGATGGCTGGTGAATAACTTGAAGAAAATTTTGCGATTTTGAGATTTCGAAAATATTTGAACTACCAAATCGTAATACAATCATCTGTATTATTAAAAAATCATCCATCAATGCGGCGAAAAGTAGTACAGGTCGATGGAAACTTTTTGTTGTTTTTAACCGCTTTGTCATAACGATATTCCATTTTATTCATAGATGATGCTCTTCCATTATTATTTTTTTTCATGTATTTGAGACTAATTTACTATTGAAAGTTTATTTTTCCACAATCAACTGAATTTAGTCTAAAAATTGAGTCCATCAAAATATGAAGTGGGCTACGCCAACGCGGATTTTTTCTCCAATCCCTTTTAGTTGAATTCATTTTCTCAAATATAATTCCTTAAACACACCTAAAAATAAAATTGTGAAAAAACTGCTGACTACTGTAGACACGCGACGTTTTTCTCCGTTCAATGAAATCAACCATGACATAATTAAATTAAAGTTTCCGGGTTTATAGATATATTTATACGATCGAATAAAGACATGCAAATCCTTCACTTCCGTGATAATCATGGTAATAAATCTCCCACACGAGTAGAATGAAATATTCGTTTACTGAAGTCCCGCGAATTTTCTGAGAGACGCGACGTCGTATAATGGCTCCGATGTGGTTTGCAATGAGGGAAGTTCACGTCGTTGTAATCTCGTCGTCAAAGTGAGAGGGCGCCTCTTGCCGTCATATTCACGAAGCTGAAGGCACCTTTGCACAACCCACTGTCTACGACAATCCTAATTAAGAAACGTTAATGGCCCTCGGTATGTATTACCGACTACTCGATGGCACACGAAGTGAAACCACCTCTTCGTTCGCAGACATTAATATATTAAATACGTAGGTTACTCCATGCCTGAATTAGTTATAAACTCAAACGGTACAAGAGTAGCAACTCAGAGAACTAACAAAGTGGATCATTTTAAATGGCACGTCTGTCAGAACTTTTATCTGTTTAATTGAAAAAGTCCATATTTTATAGCTCAAGTTCACGGTGCTCGTCTCCACAAGAATGGCAAAATTTTCCACTTGACATTAGATCGACGTATAGCAATGGCTTATACGTAACGAATGTTTTCGTTTTTTTTCCTTGCGCTCGTGGTTCGCGTGGGAAAATCATTATCGCGACAAGATAAATGTTGAATCGTTTATTAAAGCGAATTACTTTTATATTAAATAACTCGATTATTTTCCCACTGCGAGGCGCACGTAAAACTTAATGATAACGTAACCGTTAAACGGCCACACGATAAAATATCAAAATATCGAAGAGATTGGAGCCTCGGTGGAATTTAACTGATTTCTTGTACGAGTAAAAAAGAAAGAAAGAATCCAAATGCCTATAATTTCAGATATTTATTAAAGCTACTCGTTCTAAAGGGCGAGACTGAGCAAACATTGGGAGTTCAATTGGCAAAGCGGAGCGTTTGAAACTGGGACTGGCTCGACAGGTGTCGGCTTGGTCTGTCTATACAACGAGAGATCGCGAACTACGGAGAGACGGACAAGTTAAAGATAGAGAGTGGAAATTTGTACAGGCTCTTCTAGACCGAATCTGGTCAGCTGAATTTGAATATTTTTTTATTTTATATCATTTTACATATTTTTAAAATTAACATTTGGTTTGTATTTTCTTTGTAATAGAAATACATCATTTTATATTTATTTGTACAGTTTTCACGACGTTGTTTCCCAATCGACACAGATACTAAAATTTTTTTAGATGACAAAAATGTTACAGCAGCTTATACGCAAATAGCATAAATTCACTCACCATAATTTTCGCTATCAAAAATTGAACCCACGAAAATAAATCCAAAATTTCTTAAATCGTTTCAAAACATTTTTTATAATAAAAACTTCCATTCCTGACTCGTTAATACGAAAAGCTGTTTAACCCAGTGATTGTGAAGAAACTTTTGAATGTTTATGAACACGGTATTTTTTTAACGCAATCCTTTCGTTCTAAGAAATTTAATGTACAGTTCATTTTTCAAAATGGTAATGTAAACCATGAATCTCTTCGTTATGTAGCTAGAAAATACATTAAAACTATCCATTTATACATGAGAAATGATTTTCAGAAACTTCACCAAGTTTCTAAGCTGAATAGTGGATAATGCATGAGAATTTTGTTTTTGTTATTCGCACAAAAACGTGCATTCGATTCTAGTTTAGAATGAGGATAAAATTAATTAAAAATCATTGTAGATTTTCTATACTTTTTTAAATACATGAATACGAAAAAGTCATGAAGTGATTTGAAAAATTCGGATTTGAATAACTCCAAATTTCTGTCTTTAAGTAGGATGGCCCATACATAAAAGTGCAGCGCGCTCGGTGCAGTATGTATGCACCGAAAAGGTCAGCGATATCGCGTCGGGAGGTCCGGGTGTACAGCACGGGGTTATCCGGGATTTGTATCGGACAGTGAGCCGTGACGTTTTGCCGTCACACCGACAAACAGTGAAAATGCGCCACCTGGACTCACACTTCTAGTTGATCTGCCAACTAAGGATTTTGCATCATTTCTTAGTTCTCCGAAGGATCGAATAAAATTCTCCATTTTTTAAAACTTCAATCTTCAACATAAAATGCATTTTTAATCGAAATTTGGTAGGAATTCCAGAGATGAAATTCGGATTTTCAATAATTACGTCCAATTGCTATAACAAAATTATTCCATAGATAGCCATCGAATAATCAATAAAAACCCTGTTCATTGGTTACGTGAAATGAAATCCGTATAAAATGGATGTGTTTTATATTTATTTATGAGTTTTATTTTTTTGGTCATTTTTCTTATTTATCAATGTATTCATATATTTCATATATTCGCTTCCAACTGACGAAATCGCAACGTTTAAAAGTCGAAAAATTGCTCATACGATGATTGAAAAATGGGTTCATTACAGAATGTTTCAATTTGTGACAAAAGATATGCCGAGAAACCGTGAATTTTTCTTGATTCCCAAGACGGCAGATATTTTTCAATTTAGCACAGAAAAAAAATCTTTTTTTCTGTTAAAATAGTTGTTATGATTGTTATTGGAAGTTTACACGTACAAGATTCCTAAATTCGTTGATGGGACTATTTTGTACAGACAACGGTCGTTTTCCTAAAAGGAAAAATTTTTGTTCGAAAATATTGTTGATGTGTCTCAACGGCAAGCCCTTCGAGAGCTAGATTTGTTAAATTAATGCGGTGTTACGATTTTGATCGGTAGATCGTTTATCGATCATCCTGGACGCAATAATCGAATGGCATTTGTGAGAATAATGCAAACACGATAACAATAGATAAATGGTTAATAACTAGAGTCTTGCAAGGGGCGATTCTCGACGGTGACGAAACGCAATGAATATGAACAACGCGTTGACCCGAACCCGGAGAACTATCGATCTTTGTACAACAACTGCTTTATAAACCGGATTGTGTCACTCTGTGAAAATCGTATCATGATATTCTACATATCAAACAAGAAATATCTTAGTGCAGTCTAATGAATTAATTCCATCCAAATGTGTTACTCAAAACACACACGCGTCTATATAATTCGATATTATTACATTTTTCATTCAAAAAGTGTTATATTTTTTTATTCACTCGATTTACCCACAAATGGCTCGTCTGGCTCGAAATTAAAAATGGTTATCATTGCTTGATTGAGTTTATCGCATTAAGGGGTTTGATTTCATTCATTTTTCACGCCTCACAGTCATTGATATCTGAAACTCCAGCTGAACTAGCTTTATTTACGCGTTGGTAAGACTTTTGTGACGACGTGAGAGAGTGTAAGAGGTGGGGCTATGGCGAATATGGTCGTAATGTTTGCGAGAACGTGCAAGCGAGCGAGTGTGTAACCAGCGTGGCTCGGAGTATGAATGAATGTGGCGCCAAGAGAATGGAGTGCGTCTGATCCGCGTGCCTACGCACTGCACGCGCGTATTCCGAACTCGATATTGTATGCGTGCATGTAGCAATATATAGATATATCGACTCATAAAGGCATAGGAGGCAACTCGCGAGGAATCGACCTAAAGTTGACCTAGATCCGTTTGGCGGAAGGCAGCGATTTCCACGAACGTTGCTTCGAAAAGTAAAAAATCTTTTTTTTTAACCGATCCTACGAAATTACTTTTCAACCACGATTTCGGCAGGCTCATAGTAGTTGAATGAATTTTTACAAATTTCAACTATTCTCGGGACATTGTGAATGGGCTTGATAAAAACGATGGTAAACAAATTTGAACGAATCATTCAATTGAAAAATTCCTTAGGAAATAACAGATCATCTGTTTATTTCTTGATACGATTTTGTGAACTCGTAAAATACTTTATTTTTTTCATTATTCGTCAAATTTCCCCCTACGAATTCAAAGCATCCGATATATAAAATTTTTCAGGGTTCGAAACTAAATAGGGAAACTTAGTAAATAATATTAAATTGTCAGTAAAAATATTTCAGTTGTTAGTCATTCGGGTTAAGGGATCCTCCCCTAGCTGATACTCCCAAAACATAGGCAAATGGATCATCCGTAACAAAACACAATTTACTGTCTTTTTTTTATGTTTTATGATATTTTATTTTTTCTAAATTTTCATTTCCAGAAAAAGAATAATGAAATATGATAAAACAGGGCAAAAAATTGCATCGAATTTGTAAGCCCATCTAACATAAGAGCCGCATTGCATTGAGAAGCCTCATAAACACACGCAGTATGGTAAAAATATTGATGTCGGTGTTTCTTGGTAAAAGAGGGAGGCTATAGTAGGCACGAAATACGGAGCTTCGAGAGACTGTGCGAAGCAAAAAAAAATCCGTATAAACTGGTGTCTGCAGTGCGCAGGCTACACTCGATGACTAATTTCGTTACTTCTGTTTCGTACCGTGTCTCCATCTACTTAAGAAACGTTGAAGCATTGTTCTCAATTCGTCACGAGACTCCTTCGGAAATTCTGGGAGTTGAGGAAAAGAAGGGAAGATTGTAATGTAAAATAGGGCGCGTGTAGGAAGCATAGGAAAAGAAAAAATGTGCTCAATTACTATGTGGAAAAGAGATAAAGAAAAGAGTAGATGAAACAGCACTAACCGTGAGACGCTAAATCAATTGTCATGACGCCATACCAAGAGGGCGCTATCGCCAGAACCTTATGGCGCCGTTCGTGATCACGTTCTGCGTAATAATGCTAACCGGTATTACAGTTATACAAAATCAATATATCTTGAGGGTAGAGTGCAGAGAGCTCGAGAAACTAGTCATGCGGTCGAGCAACTTTGATGTGACACGTCTCGGTATTTGATTCATAGTACATTGCCACGCGTGTGTCTCGATTTTTCCCGCGCCGCGACACGATACCGATAATAGAATTGACAGTATAATGAAACCGAAATGAGATTCATACTATCACGGCCAATTATCACATTATTTTACAACACGATATTTCTAACTAAATTTTTACAATTGATCGAAATATGAGGACCTTTCGAAAATAAGCAAAGTCTTCTTAGGTTTACGCTATTCGAAAATAATCAAACCGATTTTTTTGCCACCTTGAGTTACATCGATCAATTTTTCATTATGATGATTCTGCAATGTTTGTGCAAAATGGCTAAAGTGAATAGCGAAATGGCTGTTCAAAAAACAATGGAACGGTGGTTCACGATTTTAAAATCCTGCAAAATAAATTTGTCGAATTTCGTGAATAATTTTAGGTATTTTTCGGAATATTTTCAAAATTTTCTGTTCATCTTGTACCATCTCAACGTAAGGATTTCATTCTGAAGATATTCAAGTCAAAAATCAACGAAAATCCAAATAATAAATCTACATAAAAAATTGCGAAATAAGTTAATATTCAGAAACATTGGAAAATTCGTTTCAATCAGCATGAAAACGGTCTCATTGCAGCTGAACATCGTTATTTATTTGTTTGAAATATTTTTTTAAATCATTTTTATTGATAACTTTGGTTTTTTCTTCGACGCTGTTTTTTGTGGCTCTCTAAACACTGCATGAAATTCTGGTGTAAAAATGCCTGAGTTATTAGCGAAAAAAGCGTGAAAAAATAATAATAATTCATTTTCGACCGCGTCGTCGTTTAAACGTGTTCGATGAATTTTGAATACAGTTCCGACTCAGCATTTCAATAGTGAGTGCATGCCCTTCCTCTTCCCATAATTATACAATCCATATTTAGTAACCACGTATAGGTATGATGTTAGTAAGTCGGTCGGCTCGGGATTACTTTGACCAGTAAAAAAGCAGCACACCCTGGCTAAAGAAGAGATTATAATGCAATTACCACACGAGTTCGCGTCATTTGAGACTAAAAAAAAGAGAAGGAACGGTCCGAAGTAGAAGAGCAATTAGCAAAAGGGTTGTGCTAGGAAATGGAGCCAGCCCACACGCGATATTAATGTGGGCATTAAAAGTTTTTGTAAAACGATGAGCTGAATAACTCAATGAAAATGAATTAAGCAAGAGGGATCGTTTAATAAATCTGGCAATATTGATGTGCCTGACAAATAATATCGAGTAAAAACTCGAAAAAAATGAATAACTTTTGTCATGGAGAAATATACAAGAATTCTATTACCTGGACTTGAGTTAACTTTTGGATTTATTAGATGGGAGCATGCTTAAGAATCAACGGAATTTCACATCCAATTCAGGCACATTACCAAATTCGAATGGTTTCCTGATGTTTTTCGATCGAGTTCAAATGGTTGGTAAATACATGAGTAAATAAAAAAAAAATAATAAATACATGAATAAATAAAAAGATGTCGAGATAAAGAAAAGAATTTTGGCTCTAACTCGTAGCACCGGACATTTCCTAATGAACGATGCACTACAACCTAACCTAAGACAGAAAAGCACACAGATTCCTAGACTCGCTCGTGCGAGCAAATTGTAAGAGCTCTCGAAGATTTTATTCTCGTATTGAGATTCAATGCTTCTTTCGATCCACTTCGAGAATCAAAAAATCGAAGTCAGTGAAATTCTGTCAGGGACTCTCTCATGCGAAATTTTATGCTCCAAACGATCGGGCATAAAGATTCCAACCATTTTCTTAGCACACGCGACGCAAGAACGATTGTTCTCCAATTAAAAATATCAATAGCTCATCGTCTCGATGACGCCTGATCAAAAAACGTTAGCACACTTTATTCTCAACTCAGATTTTGGTGCTGCACTCAAGTTTACATTTTCAACTATTGGTCACCGGAAATCCTGTATATATATATTTGCATGTACTAATGAAATAATGTGGTATACAAGAGTATAAAGCAATTTTCCATCCCCGCAGTGTTGTGGTACGTTATTTATGTGACGTTCCATTACGAACTCTTAATTGTTTGACTAATGTGCAGCTAAGTGTGAGCGCTGGTCCACCGCGAGACCACCGATGATATATACATATATAAACGTACATACATACACTTAAAAAAGAAAAACCTCGTTGTCCTTGTTTAATGCTCGCTGAGATCGCCTCTCTTTGTCTTTGGTCAAATGCGCACAAACTTCTGAGGAACCTTTCTCGGGGCAAAGAGGCCGCGGATGAGAGAGCAGGTTCGCATTACAGTCTCTGTATCGTTTCGCCTCCTTCCTTCGTGTATCTCTTGAACAATATGCTGGACCCCACCGATTTGTTTCTCGTGACGTTGCAGATTTTTTCTTACCCACTTTTTTTGGTACCCATGGTACCCTACCATGGTACCCACATGGTAGGGGTACCATGCACTCGTTCACCCAAGGACGATATTCGATGGTTAACTTTCTTTGTTTAAAATTGCAGACAAATGGAAAGATCTTTATCTCTAGGAAATTTGATGATTTTGCATTTTACCGTTTCGAACGTCCGACGTTACATTTCGTAAGATTTTTCGTACCCGGGATATGGTAATGATCATCGCTTTGATTTTTGTTAATGTTGTCAATCTTCTTTCACTATTCGACAAACTTTGATATGATATTGCAAATTTTAATTAAAATGAAGTACAAAAATGAGATAAATTGGAAATGAAAAATGGGTGGCAATTCGTCAGAGTCCCACACTTTGAGGTCATCAAATAGACTTTTTAAATTGTTTATGCTCGAGTGTGTAGCGGCACGATTGAAATCAATTATCAAGTTTTCGATGGATCATGGAACTAAGAGGATGGAAGAGCGAAGGAGAGAGAAATATGACAAGAAAGATGGATGACAAACGAGAAATTGATGGTAATGTTACTTGCCCAAGGGCTCGGGTTGTGCTTTGAGGATTGTCCGCCGAGGTGCTAAGGAGGACCAGGGATAACGATCCATGATGAGGATAATTACGACGAGACATTATCGGTCCAGTTATCTGTGCTGAAGAAACAAAAAAGCGTGACGAAAATCATTTGTAAAGTGGTATGATTAACGCCCTTTTGTTTCTCAAGCGCGTATTTATGTACGCGATATAAGCACCTGAGAAGAGATGCTCATTTTCACACCTGCCTTCGAAGGTCCAGCGTCTGTTTGACCGCACGAAAGTGGAGAGGCTTCCACGATGCCACGTTAAATATTGATTTTACAATAATAGAGGAAGAGCCAGCACGCGTTTTGCCTTTCATGTCTCTCTCTCTCTCTGTTCCATTGGGCAGGATGACTCAAAGAGTGGAACGTCAAGTCGTAAAATGAGAAGAAAAGTCGAAGAATCAAGAGGAAGAACATACTGGGCAAGAATATTAGGCGGATACACTTATTGGAGCTTCACCTGCCACTTTTAAGCGATGACTTTGCAATAAATTCATTGTCTCAAGGCTCGTCTGAATTTTTCTTGAATTTTCCATTTCTTTTACCTGCGAATATGGAATGAAAACACGTGAACTTTCACCTTTTCGACGAAACTTAAATACTTCGTAATGGCAGCGATGAAACTTTGAAGAAGTTGAAAATTAATGTAGAATTGCCATATTTTCACGACAATAAAATATGAGACAGAATTATTCTTACTTTCAACTGTTCGTGGTTATAAGTTAGCACTGAAAATTTCACAATTAAAGGGCTCTTCGACTTATTGGCAATAAATTTTTTTTCAGAAAATCATTTCGAAAAATAATTCATCAAAGAAACAGCTCGATCACAAAGCTTCAGATTCCTTTCTTTCCACTATGATCAATTCCCAATTAAAATAGAAGATAAATAATCACAACAATAATCATATTCTCACGCTCACGTAATTAGAGGCGTAGATAATTTTTTGGTATATTCACAGGGCATTGCCGAACTTTTTTGACTTGCCGTTAACTCGATTTAGTTTGATTTAATATATTCCACAACGATGACTAATGTGAAATATTGCTTTCTCTACGTCAGACTACGATGAATGAGTCGTGTTTTATTTGTATTGCAGTAATTACGCAGCGTTTTACATTAAAGATGCAAAAATAAATCATCCGTAGAGAAATAAAATGATCGAGGATATTAAGGAAGTTGAGGCATTAGAATGAAAATGATGTCACCGCTTTTAAACCGATTGCATCTTATAAAGTGAAGTGTAAAAAAAAAATCAGTTAAATTTTCAGACAGTTTAGGAGCGTCGTTGCTGAGAAAAATCAATAACAATTTGGGCCAATTAACATGTAATCTTATGGAAGTCAAGACACATTCAGTGATATCTCCGTTAAAAATGATGATAAAAATATGAAATTTTTTGGGCAACATGAACGAGGCTTGCTGAATAATGAAATTTTTTTTCAAATTTATTAGGAGATTTGCTGAGATTATATTAATAATAATCTGTTTCCCGTGCAGTTTTTTGAGGCTAGGATCGTCACCGTTCGTGTTTTCGACTGAGCTTTCACCAGTTTTTCGTCTTTTTTCCCCAAATTTTCTTTAAAGTGTATGCAACATTGCCAAACTGTAAACTGGCCTAACTTTTGAAAGGTACAGGTCATCACTTTTGGGTAAAAAAATGACTGTACAGCCTCAACTCCTTAAGGGAAGCGTGGATTTTGAGAAAATAGATGAAAAGCAACAAAGATCAATTCTCACAGCCAATCGAATCAATCTCGGGGTCAAATTATATAACGATCTGATTCATCTATAACCCAAATCTCAAAAACGTTTTCTCTCCCTTCCAAAAATTTCTTCAATCGACATAAAACCGTGTAAAATGGCAAATTCCACGTTTTAATCCTGTAACAATCGATTTGCAAATCATTCCAATAAGTTACAACGAATGTGCGAAGGTATAGTTTCAATGAAAGGTTTATTGTACCCAAACGAGTTATCTTGACACGCTTTTCCTCAAATCTGACAGTGAAAAATGTTAAAAAAAAAAACACTAATTTTGTTATTTCCTCATCGATGTCCCGTTTGAACTTTATTGAAAGTGGGTGGACCGAGTTCGTGTCGCCTTGTCTCACGGCAAATTTTGTATCCTTTCTACCACTTCTCTCTCACATTATTTTAACCAAGATCTGTCCTTATCCTCACAGTTCATCTCAATTTATCTTCGTCACTCTTGTCTATACGTTGATGTTTTACGCTCTTGCTTTTCTACGTTTTTTTTTTTTTTTTTTTTTTCATTTTGTTTTTTCAATCTCAATGGGTTTGTTTGACACACAGACATACAGACGATCGCGCGAGAAATTTTGCGCAATGCGTTGTCTCTCTTACTGGTGCCACGGTGCCTGTCTATTCTGTCGACAGGTGGGGTCGTGTAGGAAGTTCGCAATGGTTTATAGCAATACCAACTGCCTGCCTCGCCCATTACGAGAGCTGCATCGTGCATTCATTCCTACATTTTCCTTAACCTATAGCAATACACGAATACAAATTTATAACAATATTAAACTGAAATTTCGAACGCTTTCATACCTGCTCGGTCGATGCTCGTTTTAACAGATTCGTTAGGATCTGACACTATTTCGAAAGTACCGCAAACTTTTTTTTCATCCAATCACAATTATGTATGCAGCAACTCAAACTGATGTTTAAACAATCAACGATTCACCGAAATCGAAAAAAAAATTTCATGCAGCTCATCCATTAAAAAATATTGAATTGGGAAACTCCCCATTACTGTACTCACATGTGGGGCAGATTTCAAGATATACGAAATGTTTTACATATTTTGCAAGAACAATAAAAACTACGAACAGTTTGAAAAATTTCGAAAATGGCGGGATCAAAAGAGTAGAGTGAAAGCCTCATCTATCGAATGGAGCGAAACAAAATTTTTTAGCGATTTATAGTAGAATATTTAGTAACGACATTTCACGATTGTTGAGCATTCCATTGACCAAAATGATTTCCCATGCTTTATCAAAATTTCGGATCAAAATTTTTTTGCTTCAAATCTACGAGCACATTTAAAAAATTTTAATTAATCTTTTGAAATGTATAGCTTCCTACACCTGCCACGTTGTCGCATGAGGGAAAAACTCACGCTTCATTGAACCGATTCCTGAAAATCACTCTACACACGAGCGAAGTCGGGGACTCTGATATGACAAACGCAATGATTAAATTCCATCGGGGAAAGGATTGTATATCAGCATTAGTCACCACATATTGTCGCGTCGGCGAAATAAAAGAAGTACGTGATCGCCCATATCACGAGACGGATATACATGGCAAAATGACAATCCGTACAATGAACCTGAAGCGATGAGTTTTTTTTAGCAAAAACCACTTTTTCACTTACATTAGCTGTAAACATCGGGCACAGAGACCATCGTGCCCAGAATTTATTCCAATCGATGTGCAAGTTGATTAAACAATTTTCATTCGCATTTATTCGGTGCCATTTCATCCACATTTTTAAATAGTTCAAAATATTTTACTCCGTACGTAAGCTTCAAATAGTTAGGAACCCAAGAAACTAGTAAAAAACTGTTCATTCGTACTCGAGCTTACCGCTCAGTTAATGCGATGATTAAAATTGGAATTTACGTTGACAAAATCAACTAAAAATATTCGGAAGCATATAAATGTTACTAGCTGATTGAAAAATGTAATGTCTGCTGTGATTTGGTTCATTTATATAAAAAAATGTATTTGAATTCATTTAAAAATCATTTTATTTAATTTACTCGAATGAACTAAATTATTTGCTTTTCGACGAAAAAATCGATTTGCTCATTTTTTTTTCAGCTGATAGGTTGAGTTCGATGAACAACCATTTTCTCTGATTGTGATCTCTTGAAAGATCCCGATGCTTCATTATTTAATAGTATGAATGGAAAAAAAATTGAATAGTTATGCAGATGGAGACGTGGGCACAACGATTAATGTCATAGATCTTTATTTCAATGGTTTCATTACGCTTTCTTCAAAATGATCCCATTCTTCCTGAGTCATTTCTCATATTAAATCATTCTGGAAATAGTTTTAATCTTGCATCATCAAAATGTGTTGTCTCTGGGAGCACTTAAGCCGTTTTTAATATATTGTTCGTTGTTTGATTATCTATTTTTGGATTCTCGTTATTTTCGGATTTTTTAATTTATTAATTTAGAAAGAACGAAGAAAAATAAATAAAACTGCTTACGAATAATTTGTTATTAGTTTCCACCCATCCAACCGTAATATTGAAATGAATTGAAAGATTAATGGAATTTTTAATATTTATTAGGTCATCCGATATGGGATTAAAATGAACGCAAAGGAAAATGCTTCATTCAGGTATTGAAAAATATACAAATCCGCAATCATTCCCTGATTCATTTGGATATTTTTTTTTATCTCGACAAACTTGTTCGTGGTGTCCGTTCACACGAACATTCGTTAGTTTATTTGACAACCCATTTGGTTTCCATAGTAGGGTTTGTTGACTCAGCACATTTCTTGCTTTAGTTTGCTCAGATAAATGATCTGAATACACTGAATCATTTATCCATGTGAATTCTTACTGTTCAGCCAATGAGATGGTTGAGATTCGAACAAATATTTTTATAAATTTTGGTCTGAAAAGTATGCGTAAGTGAATAAGTAATATCGGTCGTTCGAACAAAATCGTTTAGCTTTAATAGTTCGGTCAATCCACTACAAGAATTTTTCATAATTTATTTAAACCAACAAAATTTTGTGCCATTCAACTAACAAATGTGTATGAACGAATTTTTTTCTAAGTCACATTGTGGAAAAATTGAGAAAAGCAGCTGTTATGTAGATGTTGTGAAAAGTGAATGAGATAACAAAATAATTGAAACCTTTTTAACACCCTGATTCTCAAACAATTTTGTAACAAAAAAAAACTTATAACAGTTTTTCGTACATGGAATTAATTCGTTAACTTCACAGAATAGTTTCGATTTTTTTTCGAGTATCTTAAAACTTTTTTCGAGTATATTTAAAGTATGATATTGAACTTTTATTTGTTGGCAATATTTTCGAAGCTCATCTTCGTTCATTCTCGTTTGTATCACAATAATATTCTCTTTAAGTTTTTATTGAAATCATATAATGAATAAATTCCGTAATGAGCAGTGAAATGGTGTGAATCCGTCTCTGGTTTCTTCCGCCGTTGTGCTTCGTATTTTCATTTTTTCATTGCGTTGATGATAAAAATCTGCGTAGTCGTGACTTTTAAAAAAGTTTTTTAAAGATTTCGAAAAAAACTAAACAAAAAAAACATTCAAACAAAAACATTGAACGCATTTCGGAAAGCGACGAAAATTATTTCACATACTGCAAACGTTTTTATTTTTTCTGAAGAATTCACCCAAAATATTAATCATTTTTGAAGATTCATTTTTTTTTAAGATTTTTACTCTGTCCCTGATCTATTCATTTTTTGAGTAATAATAATCCGAAGAAAAAAAAGAAATTTTCACTCGACAGAAATGTGTTGCTTTTTACCCTAATCTCAACTTGTCCTTGAAGAAGTGTATCGGATTTTTTTAGACCTTGAATGCACCACAAGATATTTGCCAACCAGGCTTGGCAACGGTTCGATTTACCGACACTCGATGCAACATATAACACTGCACAATGTGTATACAAGGAAATGTGTATATATACCGATATTTACATATACGCGGTGCGTCGTCGTCAGTCGTCTTTGCAGGCCCGAGATTAGATTACGTTGTAGTACTCTCGCGCGCGCGCGCGAAAAGCTCCTGACGTTAGTCATTCCGCCTTTTCGTTTCTATCTACCTCTCCTCCTTCATATATCGTTGTTTCACCTACGCAGTTTCAACACGAACGTTCACACAAACCTGCATTTAAAAACGGTTTTTTTTTGATTTCTCTAACTACGAGAGTAAAAAAACATCAAAAGTTCTTTATTCCTTCACTCTCGAAATATAATCAATTCGAATTGCAGTGTGAAATAAGAAATTTGGTAGCGCCTCCTTCGTAAATACTCTAAATAATGAAAAATAATTTCTGGTCTTCCGAAAGCAAATTTCGTTAAAGGACGAGTCAGATTTTTACTTTCTTATATTTTATCTCAAACTTTTCTAAAAACTGATTGAAAATCGCAAAATTCGAACACTCTCTTCTGCATGATGGTTCCAGTTCAGCCTTGAAAAAAAGTTAAATAGAGGTCATTCCAAAAAGATCGAATTCCTGACGAATCGAAAATATTTTCACACATCAACGGATCCATTATATTCAATTCGAAATTTCGTCTGCCTACTGGTTAAACAGTTACTGTTGGGAATTAACTGTTCACAACATTTTATCAATTCTCTTATCTTCGTAAAACATGAACAGGATTTAAATTACACCAACAAATTTATTCAACATTCAATGATGCCACAATGGATATAAATATATCTTTTTTTTTCATTGCATGCTGCTTAATACATCAATGCACTGCGTCTTACTGTAAAATGTCTCTCATACGTTCCTCCATTTATCAATTATGCGAAAAAAGAAACACTCGAAATAGTCGCTTACTATTGATTCGAATTCGAGTTCTAAATCGAATAAAAATTTAGCCCAAGAACACAGACATCGGAATTTTTTTTGAACATTTAGAAAATTAAAGTGGAACAAAATGACGATGGACCAGAGGAACGGAATTCTTCATGCACAGGCAAGTTAGAGCGAGGATATCTCTTGGCTCGCACATACATAAAGGATCGAATAATACAATGGGAGGAGAAATTATGAGAGCAAGAGGGAGATGAAAAAAGAACGAGAGGGAGATAGGAGTAGTCGTCGAATTATCTATCATTTCTCGATTGTATGTGTCTCGTGAGGGAAGCATGTGGGCGCTAGGTCTAACGGTATGTAAAAGCTGCGGTCGTCGTTCATAAACACCGATTCCGATATACTCACGGCGATGTGCACCTTTCCGCGAGTGTGTGCGGAGGCGAAAAAAAGTCACACCTCATACGGTTCATATACGCTTATGCGAGCGTGAGTGAAAGCTGGAAAGAGGCGAATGAATGAACGCTACGTGAAAGATCTAGTGTGTGGATATTCACATATCCACGTAGAGGGATAACAGAAGGATCATCGATTCGAATATCGACGGCGAAGAATAATGGAGACGGATTTTGAGGCGTGGGCAAGACTCGGCTCTTCTTGTCTTTCCTATGCGCGTATACAACGCGAGGTTTCATCAGCTGCACCTTGCTATATCTGTACGTTACCTCCATTCAGTTAATCTGCCAGGAAAAACTCAATCATAGGCAGCCAGTTGGGCTAGGTTTCCCTCGCTCGATCTCCCGTGGATTGGCGTATCCGCGGGTGGCCTCGTCGGATTAGCTTTTTCATCAATTCTTTTCGCCATAAATTCTCCGAGCTTTCAATATCAAAATATTTTCTTGCACATGATATGCAATTTAATGGAACTCTGATAGAAAATCGTGACCGAAATGTAAGGAAAAGATGAAACATTAAATGAATATATAAATAAAAGTGGGGCAACCACTTTAAGTGGTGGAAAACTCAATCTTTTTCCTTTTAAAAACCGTTGCCAAAACATCATTTTCGCTTTTTATTCTACTCTATCTCTCATATTTTATTATAAATACACGAGCAATAAAAATATTGCCTGATGCTAGCGAATTGTGTGAGTGGGATCTTCGAATATTGTGATGGCAATAACAAGAAATGTCAATGTGACAAAGTTATTATTTAAATAAATGAAAAGAAATTCTGTATGTTTACTTTAACGAATAAGTATTAACAAACAAATAAAAATTAGCAAAAGATAAAAAGTTATAAAAAATAAAAATAAGCTAATAAAAAAAAAAAAAATGGATGAAAAACACTGAGAATTTACAATGTTCACCTTTTCCATGTGGTTTTATTCAACGCGCCGCGATGAACGGGATTGAAAGAAATAGGTCACCGTGTTTATATTATTCTTTATGAATTCTCGTACATGACCCACATTCATGGGTACCTGTTTTCTGTACAGTTTTTCAAAATAGTATTATTTTCTCTAATTCATTTCTTCGATGTCTAAACACCATTAAGAGTCTCGCGCGTAAGGTGCTACTCGGTAACTTCCTGCTAGTTTTCCATCTGTCAGACGCAAAAAATTGTGAACATTCATCGTAAGATATGCTCCTCCCACACACATCAGCTGTGGATGAAATTTGTTGGGAAGGGTGCTCTTGACACAAAGAGAGGAAGTTGCGTGAAATAATTCAGATCAATATGATTTTTGAGAGCACGTGCTTCCGGCTCGGAGCTCTTTTTACTTCACTTTTTTTATTATTCTTTGCTCATCGAGTATAGAGAAAAAATCTCCGATGTGCCGTTACCTACCGATTCATGCTCGTTCCGATGCTCTGATCAACAGAATACTTTGGGCGTTTGTCAAAGATTTTGTAATAAATAACTAAAACCCCTAGGGAAAAAGGTTGGGACAAGTACATTGATGGTCCGTTGTTTTCTGATCATATTACGAAAAACGTCAAAAAAAATTCCAAAAAAAAAAAAAATTATGAAACCAACTGTGAATATTTTCAACACAACGATTCGAAAAAACATCACAAACCTTGAAAAACCATTACATTCAAAAAAATACAAATCTTTAATTATTTTGTAAAGTGGAAAAAAAAATAAAATAAAACGTAAGAAATAAAAAACCGAAAAATCGCGCTTAAAATCATTTTGGAGACCGATGCCCCATTCTTCTTATCTTATTCTAACAGCTAATCGATTGAAAAAAAAAATCCATCTAAATTACATGCCGCATTAAAATGTATGATATCAATTCGAGGCCAAGTATTTAATGGTAAAATGGGAATATTCATTCCTACGGGAAACATCAGAAACTTGAGAAAGTTCTCATGAATCAAAAAAAAAGTTACCATTTGAGTTACGTGCAGCACTAAAACTTATGATATTAATCCGAGGACAAGTGCTTTATTAATAATTCCCAGTTTTAATATTATGAAATTGTTTGAAGAAGCGTTTAAATCCAAAAAAATCACATCAAAGGTATAGTAATTTATTACCGTATGGTGGCAGAGACTTGGAACTCAATCGTCGATTCTTCTCAGACTTCCAGGATCCTCTGATATTATTCGCAATATTCAACGTCGATTTTGGGTCAGTACAAATTATGTGTTAAAAGTACTTGTCCGGCCCATCACTTTTCATTTGAATTGTTTATTCAAATAAAAATCAGGGCCCTTCTAGAACTGATGGATTTTGATGAAGATTCCATAAAGAGAGGATTGAGAAAGTTATATCCGAGTAATTTTTATTTAATTATGTAATTTAATAAAAAATGGATACGAATTGTCCTGTAATATACAAGGGATATTATTGTGCATCGTTTTTTTATGATCGATTTTTATTTGAATGAGAAGTGATGGGCCGGACAAGTACTTTTAACACATAATTTGTACCGACTCAAAATCGACGTCGAATATTGTGAATAATACCAGGGGTTACTAAAAGTCTGAGAAAAATCGATTTTCTTCCAAATATCTGCTACCATAGAGTAACAAATTACTATACCTTTGGTGTGATTTTTTTGGATTTAAATATAATTACAGATTTGTATCTTTTTTTTAATGTAATGTTTTTTCAAGATTTGTGGAATTTTTTACGAATTGTTGTGTTGAAATTATTTACTGTTGGTTTCATAATTTTTTTATGGTACTTTTCTTTCTCCGCGGTTGAATCTCGGTGGCTACATGAAAAATTCGAAAATTTTTGAATGATTTTGATCTCACAAAATTGTGGAAACATTTGAAATCGTTGATAAATGTTTTCTGACTGATGAATAATAAAATCAATTAAAAAAGATTAAATAATTCACTAGATTATGAATTTCCTATTACCGTCTTGAAACATCGTTAAAGACATCGTCGGGACTGCGGTCAAACATCGCTACAGTCTGCCTTTTGAGTTCAGCTACCAGTTCTAACAAACGTTGCTCTTCTTCCAAGTTATATGGTGGATGATTACGTTCGTTATAAATGTATACTTGATTATTCCACATAGATGCAGTCGCAAGGCATCGCGACTTTGTTCGTTCTTTGAGCACAGACAAACTCGTGATCGTTGGAATCGTATCGGCTGTCGTGATGGTATATATAATTTTCGATTGAAAGAAGTTTTGTATTTTCACGTTGTCCAGGTAATTCCTGCATTTTTTGGATCACTATTCCAATACTTCCCGACACAGAATGATTTTTCAAATTTTCTCTAAGCTTGGTTACTTCGAAGAACAAACGCACTCAAAATAACATCTTCAGTTTTTTTTTTTTTTTTTTGGAGAGCATCATGTTGAGGCCTCTATCGGTTATTCATTTTCAATTATTCATCAATTTTGATATTCTATTATATTCATCAATTTTCATATTCTGCGCCGTTTCTTTTTTCTAAAATTTTTTATCAACCCCTCGTCTTTTCTATTTCGGTTTCTGGGAGTTCCACATACATGTGCACTGAATCATATAACAGACCCAAAAACATGCACCTAGTTGGCGGTATCAAAATACTTTTCTTTATGTTAATCAAAAAACCTAACTTTTACAGCAATGCTTTTGTCTGACGAACATGCTCCAGACATTCCTCAAAATTATTCCCAAACATTAAAATGTCGTCTAAATAAATTATGAAAATTAGTCCTTTTGCTCCGGTTTCATAATTTCCGGTTTCCGGTTTCATAATTTTTGTGAACACGTATGGTGCTGTGTTAAGTCCGAACGGCATACATTCGAATTGATATATTTTTCCCTGGAATTGAAATCTCAAATATATTTATTATCTTTCTCATTAATCGCGATCATATAATACGCGTCCTGAATGTCTAATGAGACCATGTAACAATTCGAGCTTAACAACTTCTGGACCGATTTTCCATCCTCGAGCTTAAAATGCTGAATATTTATGAGCTCTTTTAGCCTTTTGAGGTGTAATACTAATCGATTACCACCTCTACTCTTAGGTACCAGAAAAATAGTTGATAGAAACTGGCCCCTGCACGCAAGCACCTCCTTAATCGCACCCTTCATTTCAATTTTTTTAATTTGTCCTGTAATTCGATTTATTTCTTCATCGGACCATTTTTGTTCCGTAGGAGATACCCTCTGAATTACTCGTCTCGCGAAAGGGATGCGATAACCATCAATCCAATTTCGTATCGTCTTGTCCTTTTGGTAATTTTACTCCAAAACTGTTTGAATAATTTTAAACGCCCAGCGCAAAAACTTACATTTTCAGTTAATTCCTCCTGTGGCTCGATGACGCTGGTCTCCGCGGAGGATGACGCGTGGATCTGGAGGAGCAGCGGGGCTGACTTCTTGGTCGCGACATTTTGTGCCCACTCCCTCCCTCTGCTCCTCGTCCTGTACTCCTGTCGGCATTGCGGGCCCTTCTCGTTTTTTGTCCCAGTTTTCTGAATTTTTTGTATTTCCGGCTTCAAAGACGCGCTTGATGCCTCCAACGCCTTATAGCCGCCTTGATTCTTTCGGTCAGATCTTCTTCGGATAGCCAAGAATCTGTGTCCGATGCACTCAAAGAGTCTCGAATATATTTTTAAGTATTAAACTCCGTCTTATGAGGGATTCTTCTCGTTTTAGATCAGCGAGAATTCTTGTTACCCCTCCTGCAATCTCAATTAACATTAACTTTTCTTTTGCATTAAGAGTGGAAGCCAAAGATATCAACTTCGTCATTCCGGCTAAACATGCCGTTATTCGATCCTGCTTTTCGGCGATGCGTTCATCTCTTTTTCCGATAGCTTCCTGGAGACATGCTTTCACCTCAACATTAAGTTTTGGAGGTTCTATGAACAAAGCATTGACTGGAGGAGGAAATTTCTCCAGAAGAGATTTTCTCTCTTCCGCCGGTAGGCCTTTTTTAATTATGAATTGTATTCGAATCGCAAAATGAGGATGAATCGTCGGTGCCAATGGACAGAATCCAAATTGGCTTCTGTGCCCGTTATTTCGGCCGCTTTCATCTTAATCGACGGCGGGTGCGATGTCACGGGAGGAGCTGATAACACAACTGATGTTGGTAAATCGGTTAGTTGCTCATTTTAGTTTTCCCCACCGTCCTCCTCTGTCTCGACTTCTTGATTTTTTTTTGTCAAATGATTGCGGAGTCGAAGAATTCGAAAAACGGCTGGTCGGTGTATCTGAATGATCGCCACGTCATCGCTTTCGACTATTGTCTCGACGCTTTCGATGTTTGTCTGTCAAAAAAAAAAAATTTTGCCTTCAAATCTCCTTGCTAGGAGTATCACTAAAACGTGCGAGATTTCGTGATCATTCCGACGAATCATATTTCCATGGATAATAAACCTCGGATATCGAGGAGGTTTCATTACTTTTTCCGATCGCGAGTATGCAATGGCCACACGTCTTGCAGATACGGCGTTCCTTACAGAACTGAGAGACTTTAACCTTGCAAAGATTAAAGCCTCGGCCACTCATGTACTTTTTCCACCATAATCCATCGCTGACGGACTATTTTTCGACCTAGAATCCTTTTTTAAAAAAGGGTAAAAATGATTGTACTCACTGCAATGTTTCCTTTTTTTAATTTATTTTCACTCTCGTTGTAACATGTGTGACGTTTTCGACACAAGGAAGAAGAATGACGAGACCGAGTGTTATGACAACGACATTCAAATTTTTCGGTCTTTAAAAATTGTGGTGACATCGGACAGTGAAGTAATAATAAATATAAGTAGATAATCTGAAAATTCGCTATAACACTGTTTAAACTTTGACATAAAAAATCGAAGATGGGGGGTGACCGCCGCCATTTTTCTTCGGGGTTGTAGTGGGGGGGACCTTCCCCCACTCCCCCCGCCCACAAGTGGTGGGGTTACTTTGTATACCTTTACCAAAAATATTTATTAAAATTTCGGTCTACTCCGACCACTTTTTTCAAAATTTTGAACGTGCTTTTCTCGAAACACAATTTTCCAAAATGGCACGCATAAGTCCAACTATTTTGATTATTTTCATTTGAATTTCTGACAGTATCTTGAAAATAAAATTTTTGAGTGAAATACGTGTACGGAATTTTCTATAAGTTTATTTGAAAATTTTGTAACAATAAATAATTCCGCATTCTTCAGAAAAAAATTGAACCATATCGTTTAAATACTCACTAATAATACAAAAATGAATTTTTTCAAAATTCTATCCGTAGTTTACTACCTATGAGTGTCTAGATCGATCGTGAGGGTTTTTTTTTCGTATCAACGATTCCACTGGTCACATTCTGTACCACAGAGCGCTTTAAATTCAACAATATCCACTTTTGAATATTCTTCAATCGATGCGGTGTCGAAAATGTGAATTCAAATAACTAATGAATGTCGACAAAAATTTAAATGCTAATTGATGTAATTTGTTGATATACAAACAGGTATTTGTATAGTGAAATTTATGGTAAACCTTACCACGAATAAGAGCATAATATAAAATTATAGAAAACTGGTGACGTAATTCTTCAGCAATTTTTCTCCCCAGTTGCCCCCATTTTCAATGAAAAAAGAAATGCATTAATCACCACTTTTCGATTCATGTCATGATTTGGTTTTGTTATAGAAATAAATTTTAATGGTAGCAACAGAGGTTCACTCCGCTTTGCTATTATTATTACCAGTCAATTTAATACCAGCTTTCGCTCGGGTCCTAGTTATTCAGGGATAATGATCAAAGCCTACTTGATTGCTGACACTGGCAGATGACTTTTATCACCCTGCAACTAGTCTCACCCACATCCAGATAAACATATGTAGTTGGTTCAATATTAAGATCCAGTTAACTCGAATGATTTTTGTGCAATTTCCAATTGACAAAAACCTCCATAAATTCAATGTTCAGCTACAAAAAGTATGAGCAATATTTCCATGGGTCTGCCATTTTTAATTGGGTAAAACTTCACGAACGTTCTTTTGTTTTATGCCATAATCTGTTTTAAGTGACCATAATGATCCTTTTTGGATATTTTTTAGTTTAATGTTCAACATTTTTTAGGTGGTTTATGTATAATTTTTTAGCTCAGATAAAAAATATAAGCTCTATTGATTTAAATTTGAAAAATTCAAAAGCGATTCTGGTTGACCGTAATCCTTTGGGTGCATGAAATACTGTGAATCTGGGAATTCGTTTGTTTGATTCTTCCCTAATCATTTCATAATACTTTTTTGCCAATCAACAATGAGTTGTTACCACAAATGGTATGGCCCGACCGAGAAAAACTTATCAGCCAAAATCTAAAAACCAATATAAACACGTTGATGAACAAATTTATCGTGACTATTTGTATGTTTGTGCATGTCGAATTTTAGATTCCATTCTGTCGCTGTATACGGAAGACCAGGGAAAAAGGAAATACTGAACACCGAGAAATGTACTGTAATGTTTTTAAATAAATAAAAAAATCGGCCAAAGTGGGGTACTTCTCAAGAATTAGTAGTATTTTTATTGCTGCTGCAATTTCAATAAAATGAACCCTGAATCCTTTTTCAAGGAAACAATCAAGCTACATAGTACAGCAGTATAAAAAACACATAAACATTATACGAAAAATGAAACTGGAAAAAAATTGAAAAAAAAAAAATTTTTTAAGAATTCAATATCTTTTAATTTTCGGAAAAATACTAAAAAAGTGGAAGGATGAAAAAAAATTCTATAATTTTTTATGTACCACGTTTTGTTCTGGTCTCCCCTAATACTAAGCACACGGAGTCGCAGGCAACAGCTAGATAATACATGAAGGTACAAGCACTTATAGTTATGTATTTTTAAATACATAAATAAAAGTGTGAGTACGCACATGTGTATGTGTGTGTCTAAACAGATATCTATATAAGTATTTTCGAACCGTGCGTTATACCTCTCGGGATTCAGTGATTTATTATTTCGTCTCGGCGCCGGACAGGTGAACCGTCGAAGCGTTTCCATCGGTGTTTAATAATGGCTATGGCAACCCGAGTTCTGCCCACGTTCTATAGTACGCTCCGAGCTATGTATATCATTGACCAGGAGTCGTCATATATACAGATCCGTTTCCATACGATGCTTAGAAGCCAATTCAGAGGCTGTGTAATTGTCACTATTTTATTCTCAGCTGAATAATTACACGGGGGACTTTTCTTGAGCTACTTCTGGACAGCTCTGAATTAAATTTCCGTAAAAGTGTCATTCCCAAGCTCACTGTACCGAGGTAAATTTTATTTTATTTAACACCAGCTGCGTGCTTGAGGCAAGAATGTAGTTTTTACCGTAAAATTATTGCGAGATAAAATTAAATAATTTTTATCATCTTTGTATTCATAAATCTAATCACTAGAAAATGGGATCGAAGCTCACAATTAAAAGTATGTTTGTTGTATTGCCAAATATTGATATCGCAGCTTTGACTGAAATACAAAAGAAATTTTTTAATCTAAAATGTCACCAATAATAAAATTCTATCGAAAATTATAAAATATTTTGTTTTTTATGAAAATGTGGGGAATTGAAGGTTATATTCAATTCTTAAGTTCAATTATTTAAGAAGTGATCAATAGTGACAAAAAATGAGAAATCCTTCATTTCTTCGGAGGGGTGACCGGAGAAATACGTTGAAAATTTTTTAAATCAATGTACAGCTGGCGAAGCCCGTGGGCTCAACGACAGTGATTAACCTTTAATTTCCCTTAGGGCAACACATTAAAAATCTCTCGTAAGACGATGGGGCGGGGGGGGGGGGGGGGATCCACACACACTGGTGACACATGAGAAGTGGTTTTCGTAATTTCATGCAATTACTAGAAATATTACTATTAACTAACGACTGCATTATCAAATATGAAAGTAGTCAACGCTTATTGGCGTTGCTTTTAAAAATCTTCAAATTATTAGAATTGATTTCTATTAATCTTTATTTATCTTTTCTTACTAAATTGTTTTATGTGAACGTTGACATAAAATCAATTGTTCGTGTTGTTTTACAACTTTACAATAATAATATTCTGATATTACTATTAATATAACGTCCAAAAACGGTGCTGGCCACTTGTAGGAGGACTGAACTGAAGAATAACGAAACAACGTAAGAATATGCGCAAGAGCTCCTATTTTGCTGCTATCATATAAGCTCGAGGAAAAGAATTACTGATCAAAAAATTTTTTCCTATTCATATGGGGACGCTAGAATTTTTTAAATTGTCTTCCGAATTTGGTCTCGTTGCCTGAAAGAGCTGGTTCATTTGAATGAAACGTACACTCCCTCCACACGAGAATCGGTTTGCTTAGTTCGAGTCATAGAGTGTTCTGTCAAAAAACAATGGAAAATTTATTTTTATTCAGTTGGGTGAAAACTTTTGGAAAAAAGCTAGTGTCATGAAAGAAGAATTGATTAGAACGATTTTCATAACGGTTATTCCTCTGTTCGCCACGACGGATTAGTGCACTCAGGCCGTTTGAAAGTCGAGCGTTCGCGCGAGCACTAAGTAATGAGTTAATTACGAGCACGTGTATATCACGTTATGCGTTCTCGCATTTAACGCAACTTGCGGTTCAGAGTCGAGGTGCCTTGGTTCGCGCCTTAATGAGAGGCATTTCTTATACCTGCCGCACGAACTAGTAATGCTTCTTTGTACAATGCCGCACTGTGTATAGGATTTTATTTCCCAGCTAAATATCAACCAGCCGAAACATGAATCATAACGATTATTACAAAGTTTATGGATCTGAAAATGTCTCGCATATATACATATTTCGGAAAATAATGTTATTTTATCCAAAATTTCGGTCCTGATATTGAATTGTTGTACATAAAAATATCATTGGACGATACTTTTTGTCATGATGGATTTTCTCGAGAATAATCGTCCTTCTTGAGATTGTTTATTTCGATTGAAAAATTGTGTTACTCCAGAAACTGTTGATTCACGAATGGCACCGCTTCCAGAACTCGTTTTCGAATTATTTTTGTAAATAAAAAATGTCAATAATGGGTTACGAAATGAAAAATCGATTAACTGTTTTGAGAAGATAAAAAAAAGGAGACCTGTAAGAATCTCACACGTAGGGTACCTGAGGAAATACTTTACTCTTCAGGGATTTAAAAAATGTTGTTTTTCACTTATTCTGCATTACTAAAAATATACTGTTTTTTTTCTAAATAGCTACAAAAAAATTTTTTGGCACTTCATTGAAGAAGCAGTCAAGATGCATTGAGGTAAATGAGTATAAAGATATTAAAAACGAAAAAAACGAAATTGAAAATAATATAATTTAAAAAAATGAGAAAAAATTCAATTTTTTTCATTCTTGAAAAATATTAAAAATTTAACGTATTGTCATAGGAGCTCGGAGAAGCCCATGAAAAATTTTTCATAAAAAAGATTTTTTTAAACGTGCAATCATAAACATAGTAAGAAATCCATGCGAAGCGATTAATTTTCAAGGAATTACGGAGCTGGATCCGCGGAGGCCTTCATAGAAGGGGAAGAATCCTTTCGGATATTGCGGCCGTTCGATAGCTCGAAGCTACATGTGTGTCGGTTTATTTCGAAGAAAATAAAAATAAGAAGGAAAAAGAAAAAAAAACGAAAGAATAATCAATTCGTCGTTGTTTTGGCACACGTCGTACAAACACATACAAACACAAAAGATTATGTGAAAAAAAAATACACATACACATAATCAAGACGTCGCGCTATGTTTGAACCGTCATTAGGATAATTCCTGTCCCAAGGCGTGTGGGTGGCAGATGAGGATCGGACTGAAAACACCGTTACGAAAACGTATGGATTGCGCAAATGTTAATTCTACCGACGCTTAAACGAGGATAAAGGAAAAAAAGACAGTGAAAGAAAAAAATATATTGTGTGGCGAAAATAATTCAGAGTGGCACGACAAGCAAATTGATTCAGATTGATTGCTGCCTTTTTCTGGCTTGGGGCTCCGGTTTTGTTCCTTTCGTTTCTGCGTAAAAATCTTCCAAAACAGAGCTTCGGAACTCAATACTCTTTCCATATAAAATCAAGCTCACCGATTCACTCCGAAAAATTATATTTTATACAGTATTTAAAATTAAAATTATAGACAGAAAAAAATGTCAATCGAAATGATTGGCGGAATGATTTTTTTTTAATTTTGTTATAAAAAGTTTCGGTGATTCCCATCCAAGCTGCGTACTGAAAACAATGCTTAAAATGAATTAAAATTCAATCTTATTAGTGAAATTTAACTAAACATTCTATTATATCTGTATATGTAAATTAGTTCGCTAAAAAAATTTTTTACCGTTTTTTCATCAGAAATCACTGAATCAATTACGAAGATTTTTTCGTGGGATCAAGTTCATAATTCGAACCATGTTTCCTTTGATTATTCCAGCCATAGTCGTTGCTCAAAATTTTTGAGGTGAATAGATGTCTATAAAAATGCTTCTATTTGTTAATGAATTTCTCCTGAATGTACTGTTTCAAGGAAAACTGAGGTTACTGATCTAATTACAGATCAGGACGATATATAGAATGATTTTACTGAAAAAACAGATAGTTTACCAATTTAAATGAGAAGAAATCACCGAAAATATGTGACTGCATCACGATCATATCGAGTTAACTGAGACTGAGGTGTAGAAATGCGAAACGTTGCAACTACGACGCCAACGGAAGCAATTCCTTGACAGGCAGTCGTTGACATAATAACCTCCAAAAACGCCGGGCGAAACAAGTAACACGTATACAGAGGCACAGGGCTCACTGCATCCAACCCAACAGCTGAGTACGAAGAAATTACGCAACGTTGCCAAACTTTGTCTTTATTTCAACGCAATTTTCCATTACCGAGAATAAATTTTCTATCAACCTTAAATGATTGAAATAAACGCATTTCTGAATAATAATTAATATCATCATTCGCACACTTGTAAATTTTCGCATTGTTCATCCGAATGAATAGTAATCATTCAGTATCTATAAGGTGGCATTGCTGACGTCACTCAATGTATTAGCTCAGGAGCTTCGTCTCTTACCCCCACACTGTAAAGAGATTAAGCAACAGCCTTAAACTAGAATATCGATATTTCCTTTTTTTATGAAAGCTCAATTACCCTGTTCAATTTTCCATATCCATAACTCATGGATCTTCAAATTAATTGATATTTGTAGAATTTAATTAAAGTACAGTATGAAAGTGTTATAAAGCAACGCAGAAGCTGAACTGCGGATTTCCATGAATGGTATTCAAATAAAACGTCGTTTTTCGTACTATATCCCCTGTAATTGCTCTGGTTTATCACGCTTACATTCAATAGCACGTACTTTATCGCACGACTATCTTCACAGTTATAAGCATAAATTTTTAATTCTATGTCTATTTCGAATCGCGAAGCTGCATCATTACAAATTTTATTTATCACGTTGAAGTTTAACAACTTTGATAATATCGCTATAGAGCGATTTCTCATTTCATTGGGGGGCGGTTAACCTCGCTCTGGATCTGACGAAAGACTGGTCTTTATTAGTCGATATGGAGGAACGGAATGCCACAAGTTCTGAACCAAAGTACCGCTCAAGACCACCCCTTTATCTCGTTGTCGTCGGCCCCTTCCTCGCCCCTCGCCATCCTTCACATTCGATAGATCCTAATTACGACGGAATATGTATAAAACGTTCACGGATTTAGTCGTGACAGGTCGACCTTTCGCGGGCGGGCGTTCGATATCTGCGGACATGCATGTGTGTGTGTGCGTGTGTGTGTGTCCAGTGCAAACGCAGTAATTACATCACGGGCAAATTTTTAATACGAGAAAGCGAGTGGGGCCAAGATGCTGGAGGGTAAAAAGAGCTGAGAACGTTTTATATCGCGAGTTCCAATCTACAACTCGGGATTTAGGCGCGGAACCGATACGGGTGGATCGAAATAGTCCTGATTTATTATCAAATAAACACTTAAACCCTCTGACCCATTCGCGTTGTTTCATTATTTATAGAGACATACAGCACGAAAAAAAATAGTAGTCAATTGTCAAAGGGGTGCCATGGAAGGAATAGCATTGAAAAATGTCACGTGTTACTATTGCCCTTTTTCAGTTCCAGAATCATTTACTGGTTTTAACTTACTGCTATTAATGTGACGAGTTTTTCAATTAAAAATCATAACCAAAGGGCTTATTTGCTCAGTGTTTTTTATCTTCGAGACTTCTTTTGCGTTTCTAATACTATTTATTACCGTTCGAATGTTATAATTAATATCTTAAAAAAAAAAATATCGTAACCATTTCCCGCCAAACAAAGATTACATTGAAAAATTAATCGCGTCGATTATCGTGATTAAGTATATTTGTTGAGAGGTCATTTCGACAACTACAGCAAAATTAATATATCTGCACTGTAAAAAATTTTATGAAATTTACAAAACATTTACTGTACAGCGGTGCATGAATTTTACAAACTGGGTATATAAAATGAAAATTAATACACTTGTGAAATAATTTTAAAACAGTGTTATATAACTGGTGTGAAATTTACTATACATGATATACAATATTCAAAACGAGTTTGAGAATTTTTCGAACTAGTGATCTAATATCCCATATTATGAATTGGAAATTACAACATTTGTATATGAATCCACTTATCTGAAACAAAACATTGAAAATACAGTAGAACTGTGGAATTTATTTGCAGGTGCTTGGAAAATCAGATATAAATGAAGTTGAATTTCAGGATATGCGCGATTTGTGGTTCCAATGTCTTTCAAAAATGCTAAACAAAAATAAGAAACAGAAATTGATATATACATGTTTGCTTCATATGGTTGTGGTTACTATGGACATTATTTCTGTGTATTGGAATATTGAAAAGGTATTTTCAAGTTAGTCAACTTTCTTTATTCGTAATAAACGGTTCTGTTCGAAGTTCGTATGTGTGTAATCGCTTAATACAAAATATCCACTGATTTTCTAACAATATTGAACTAACATGAGCATACATTTTATCATCGAATGATCAATTTATTGCAAAACTGTAATTTTTTACTGATAATTTTCTTATACGTGGTGTATTTTTTCTATTGGTTGCATATTATTTGGAAGTCAAGTAGTCTGAACTCTAAGAAATAATTAGTTCACATCCAAAGTCAATATTATCGATCGAGAGTTCTATGGTGACTCAAATTAATGAATACAGATTTAATTTTAAAGTGCTCTGGTGCAGAATCTGAAAATGGATATATTTCGGTACACTATGTAATGTGAAAATTAAAGATACCAACGAAGCTAGATGCTCGTGATTTTTTATGAAAGGCCATAGGACGATAAGCATACCGAATCGGCCCCAAAAAAATATCTGGATCATATTTTGAGGGTATGTTGTTACCAATGAAAAACATTGATAGTGCAAGTTTCAAACTTCTATCTAATTTAGTTTTCGAATAAACCGAGAAAATTTAAAAATTAAAAAAAAAAAAAATTCAACAACAGTTGAATCGTTTTGGATGAAAATTGGGTACTTTGAAGAGGTGTGTGAAATCTATACTCAGGAAAAAAATAGCTGACAATATTCAGAATAATCGTTAGAAAAAGGCTATTTTATCAAAAAATTTGTATTCTCTATGAAATCGTTTTCGAAAAATTTTAAAACTTTTTAAAATAATGTTTTTTTTCCGATCTGGCGTTGTCTCTAAAAGTCTTAAATTCATCAGAAAGGTACGCCACATAAAAAAAAAAATGAAAACCGTATCAAGAGATGCGGTCGCGAGCCCTGCCGCACTCTTATATACGCGAATATGTCGATTTATGACGTCATAACGTTTTTCAAACCGTTCTCACGCACAAACCATTGCAGTTAAAAATCTTAAAGTTGGTGATGATTTTTTTTCGATTTTTCTCTTTCAATTGATCCTCGTTGCAATTATGATGATTTAGGCGATTAAAATTGAGTGTTTTGGTACGCTTTAGTCGCTTAGAGTCAGAGAGACTTAAGTAGCGTTTGTTCACATTTGGACATACATCCTTTGGCATGGAGCGTGACTTTTGTCCCGTTTCGTTTCATCCAATCCACTGAACGTGATATCCCCTCTACTCGCACCCGATCGAGCGAGAGAGACAGCGCGGAAAGACTCGTTCCCTCTCTCTCCCACTCGTTGTAGCGTACCTGGCGAGAGATCTATACATATCAAGAGACAATATGAACTTAATCAAAAAATTTTTCCAACAAAAGTTGTTGGTTTTGCGCTGAAAAATTTTTTGGTGATGAAAAAAAGTTATGTTTCCATTCGAAAAAAACATGTCGGCCATTCTAACGCCGCCATTTTGAATTTTGGATCCACAAACCAATTTTTATCAAACGTCCCCCTTCAACCCCTAAAAGTTTTGTTTCACACAATATTTGATCCGAGCAATATTTTCCGAGAAAAGTCAGGTGTAAGATTAAAATGGGACACCCTGTATATTACCGGGAAAAAGTTTCCAAAAATGTTCTCACGTTCTTTTTAATGCTACTGCACCGCTGGTTTAGATATTTGGATGCAACAAGGCGCATTTTTAAGGGAAGGCATTTAGCTTTACTTTGGTGAATATGAAAAAATTCTACGAGTTTTTTTTACGGGTACTACGTTATTTCGAAAAACATTGATTTTTTTGTTTGTTTGATTTTTTTTTTCAATTGGGCCGCGAGTTCAGATAAAACATTTTGTCTTCAATTTTTCGATTTTTTTTCATTTATTTTCCAATAGAACCTCGAGTACAGTAACTCGATTGTAGTAACTCTAAAACGATGAGGTTTTTTGAAAAATTTGGAGAGAGAAAAATCTTTTACTTCTCCAATTCCAACACATTCGAATTTTATCAGTTTTTGCAAATTTTTTCATTTCAAAAAGTCTACTTTGAGCGTTGATAAACTGATCTGGGATTATCGAGAACTATGAAGTCGTGTTAGAATATCCAGAGTAGAAAAGTTCCATTTATATATTTGATTTTTTTATTTTATTAACCGGTTGACAGGTACCCTTTTTTTCAGTTTTTTTACTTAGATACCCTCGAAAGGGGTGAAAATGAGGGTTGAAAGTGAATATTTCAGATTTTCCAGTGGCATGTTTTTATGTTATATTACATAGAAAATCCAAGTTTTATAGGATACTACACTTTTAAGGTGAAAAATAAGGGTTGGAGGTGAAATTATCAGATTTTTCAATGGGAAGTTTTTATGCTATATTACATGTAAAATGTACGTTTTTGAGAGCACTAAATTCTTTTATCGAAATAAAATAAAATTCGCTACCCCCAAAGGGGTGAAAAATAAGGATTGTGGGAGAAATGTTCAGATTTTTTAATGGCAAGTTTTTGTGCTATATTACCTGAAAAGTTCAAGTTTTTTAGGATACTATAGCCTCTTCTATCGAAATGCACCCCGAACCCTTATTTTTCATCCCTTGGTAGATCGGGAGTTTTGATTTATTTCCATGAAAGACTGTCATGCTCTAAAAATCATACAGTTTTTATAAGAAAAAGCATAAAAACTTCTCGTTGAAAAATCTGGAAATTTCACCCTCAACCCTACTTTTTTACCCCTTTGGGAATAGTTAATTTTGTTTCATTTCGATAAAAGAGTCCAATGTGAAACTTGGAATTTTTATGTAATGTCGCATAAAAACTTCAGAAATCGATTCAGTAACCCAAAAAACCCTTGTAAACCATTTTTTGTCCGAACTGGTTGAAAATTAAAAACGAGATTTCAATATGTACGCATATAATACATTATTACCAGAATTGGCCCGACTTTTTTTTGCACATATATGATACAATACCAGTCAACCGATTGAACGTGGTATGAGACACCGATGCTTGTTTTTGAGAAACTTGTGGATTTCACGGATTGTGAAAAAAGTGCTGAATACCAAAGGTGCTTTCTTCGAGATGAGACAAACATTTGATGGGTGTTTTTTACACAATCCGCGGCATCTTTTCTACGAGTTTCTCAAGAATGCACTTCAGTGCTTCGTGCCATGTCTTATAAAAAAATCAATCAATAAAAAATTCAAAAACAAAAATGAAACTTTTTCTACTTTGGATATTCTAATACGACTTCACGATTCTCGAAAAACCTAGATCAATCCATAACCGTTTGAAGTAAAAAATTTAAAAAATTTAATAACATACTCATGAGTTGAAATTGAATAAAAGGTAAAACTTTTCTCTCGCTTCAAATTTCATAAAAAAAAACCTCATTGTTTCAGAATTACGACAATCAAGGTACTTGAAGTTCCACTGGAAATTGGATGGAGGGAAATGTAAAAAAAAATTCAGTGAATAAACAATCGCCAATGCAAGTCTTCTTACTCTCGAAATATCCTGTGAAATCTAAAATTTTCTCGCTATACGCAGAGATTAAAAAAAATTTTTTTTTTTGCTAAAAACCCGATAATTGAGCGAAAAAAATCGATTCCAATAAAAATATTGAAGCTGATGCCTCAACTTTTGAAAATTCGCTCGTGGAATTGAGGACAAAAAATTTTATCTGAAAACGCGATCCAATTGAAACGGGAATCAAACAAACCAAAAATAAACGTCTTTTGAAATGACGTAGCACCCGTAAAGAGGGTCGAAGTGACTTTTTGAATAAACCAAAGTAAAGCTGAATGTCTTCCCTTCAAAATGTGCCTTGTTGCATCCGAGATCTAAGCCAGTGGCGCAGTAAAACAAAAAAGAGCGTGGGAACTGTTTTGGACTTTCATCTGGAAATTTTCCCCCGGCAGTAAAAACACTTGAAAAAAGTAAAAAAAAGAGCGACAAGTATTGAAAAACTGTAACCTTAGTTTTGAATGATCTTTATATATTTTCATTGTAAATTTGAATTTTTTTTCCGCATTATTTGTTTCATGATAGGGAAAAAAATATGAGATCGTTCTAATATAGACAAGATTTACATCACTTGAAAATGACTAAACAGTTTTTGTCTGTCAATGTAGAAAATAGTATATTACGCAATTAGGGAGGGAAGTAGGCCATTTCAAACCGCGTGCAAATTACCACCCTCGCCTTCGGTTCCGAATTTACGATTTTGTCGAAAATTTTTCTTTTATATCTTAAAGAATTCTCAATATAGCCCTCGGCAACTGCACTCGATTTCCATCCTCCATGTTTTTTGACAGTCACCAAATTTCACCCTCGTTTGCTAGTAAGGTAGCAGATGTCCGACGGTAGCTGTGTCCGGTGCAGTTAGTCGCATTTTCTAGATTCAAATATAATGCTATCGTCTTCGGGATTTCACTAATTTTGTTCTTGCCGATCACTTGACGTGTGCACTTTCCTTTTTGGTAATTGACAGAGAATCTGTTCGAGTCGGTGTCGTCTGGTCTTTGAGCCATGTATTTTTTCACTCACTCAGTCGTAAAAGTTTGATCCAATTACAAAAGATCGCGGATAGTAATTTTTTGTATCCCGGATTGTTACGACAAATTGCGTTCCCGTAGAGCTCCACAAACACCAAATATAAGAATTACCTGCAACAAAAAAATCGATTATTTCGTTCAGGTGAGACTTTCTTACCGCAACGTACCTATATAAATGTTTTAATCTTTTTTATTTCATCTTCTATCTGTTTTTATCCGTTATTCAAAGAACTCGATTTATTATTCAACTTAAAAGAACAAAGAATTCAAAAAAAATATGGAAGTTTTACTGCGAAAAAAGAGAAATTTGTTGGAATACCTCTTTCCTTTCTTACATAACATAACATAATATTGAGAACGAAAAAAGATTTGACGAAAAACATTTATTTAATTTTATAATTATTTTCATTGCTAAGTAGAAGTTATCAAGAGCTTCATCGATGAACTTCATAATGTCGGCAAATGAAAAAAACTGGAGCTTTCTTTGTAGAGAATCCTTTCCATTTATCTTTCATAAACATCTTCAGTTGCTTGTAATCGTTGATGTTGATCCCGTGCTTTAGGAGAATTACGCTTTTTAGCATTGACCAGCGGCTCCACATAGTCGACGGTTTCATTTTTTTCGACAACTCATTGAAGTGTACGAGCAACGTGTCCTCCGAAAATGAATTCGTTTTATTTGCTAATTTCAACACCACTAATTCTTCATAACACGTATTGTACCGAAAACTAGATTTTTGTGGCAACAAATTATCTGTGATGCCTTTTGCTTCAGCCGCAATATCCCTCGTCGTCACTTCCTTTTCACTCTCGAATTCGGAGGAATTTAGAGAAGAACTCATTTCCTTTTATTTTTCAATTTTACTACCGTCACTAATTACTCAATTATTTCGATTTCAGAGAACATCGATAATTTAGTGATGATTTTTTTTATCGGTATTAGCCGTCAGTGTGAGAGAAAAATATGTCATTAACAAGTCGTTCTTAGGTTTCTGCATTGTGTGAAGTGCGGTAGAAGTAGTTTTGGCGCATGCGTCAACAAATTCAGAAAGCCGAAAAGTGCTAATTTCCTCCCACAAAACAGGGTAAAAAAGCGAACTTTCCATGGAGGTGTGGGAAAAAATAACTTTTCAGCAGCGTTAATTACTTTCGCCACCTGAAGGTAGTTACTCAACTTTAAATAAATCATTTGTAAAAATTTACTTGGAGAGAAGAAATAATGTATAATATTCCAAAATATTTAATAATTGTCAGTCGTCTAAAAAAAAAGAGAAATCACTATAAAAATTCTTTAAAAAAGTGAAAAAAGAACGCCAAGTATTGAAAGACCGCGCTCTTAGTTTCGAATGATCTTTACTATATTTTCAGCAAATTAAAAATTTCATTCCCCATTATTTATTGTTAAAATAACATAGTAGGATGATCATGGTAGGGGAAAAAATGAGTTCACTCTAGCATAGCCAAGAATAGTGAATGAATTTCGGTTTCTGCAGAGAATCATACTACACCTCCAATGGTACCGGCTAAAAAGTTTTGAGACCTCAAGCGTTCTCAAAATGGTTTGCAATTAAGAGATTGTTATTCTGATTTTATGCAAAATTCACTGTCAAAATTACACACAAACTTGGCGTGGATGATTTTCAAATGGTTTCTTTGGCTTCATATTTTACGAAGGATATTCCACTTTTTTAATTATCGCAGTTGATTTCAATATCGAGTTCAGTGCGAAGATTCTAATTGGATTTGAACTGCTATCGGATTCCCACCAATCTGTGCGATTATTATTTGCGTTTCTGAGGACTGGAGCTGTTGCGTTAAACTATATCGGGATAAAAAGGGACGAAAAATAAAATAATTGGCGAAATTACTTGCTTTTGTTTTCAACGAAATTGACGTTGTACACTAATGTACACTATTATGCATTAATACCTGGTCAGCTCGAATGGACGATGATTTTACCGACTGTGTATCGTCTTTTGTCGAAGTTTTTCGAAGTTCGGATAAGTTTCAGACATATATTGTGTCAGGCATAATTTCTAACCCCTAGTTTAAAATAACCCCACAAAAACATGGCAGTGATAAGTCGACGTAGCAGCGGCCCGAAGTTGAGTGGAAAATGTAATCGAGAGGTAAATATCGTTCGAAAAACTAACGGACGAAGAGAAGACTGGTTTCAATGAACAATGAAAATAAAAATGTAAACCTACATATGATATAAATGTTGTTAAATATAATAAAAAGAAGAAAAAATAATAATGAGTGGAACTTTATTTATTTGAATAAGAAAATAATTAATGATAATCAGGGTCTAGTTAAGGGCAACGACAAGAATAATAACCTCGCAGAGTTCGAACTCTACGAAAGGGTGCCTCGAACGAACTTTTGAATTTTCCAGACATATCCAGGGTATCCGACGACGCCAGGTGAAAATTTGACCTGTTACATAACCAAAACAACCTGGTGCGTCGATGGATCCGTCTGGATGAGGACCATTACTTTTAATGATGGATTTATTTTTTTCTGAGAAACGGAAGTCGTGTCATTTCTTCGACCACAATACGAGCGAGTTAAGTCCTCGTGGAAAAAATGGAAAGATTTGAAGACAATCGAATGAACTGATATGAGATGCTCGATTTATTCGTAGTAACCCTATCTTCCAAAATGACAGGATACGTCCGAGGGCTTGTTATAAAGTACGATAAAGACATATCGAATGTCCCAGAAATCTTCGGTCGTTTGGTTGTTGCTTTATCCAAAGTTTTTAATGAAGAAGGAGACCCTCGGAACATAAATTCGCGAGATTTAAACGATATTTTGAAGTTTATATACTCCAACCCCCAACCGTACAAAAGGCGCGATTATCTCCGGAAATTTATCATACGAAATCAGTGTATTTTGGATAATTGCACCAAGAAAAAGCAAATTCAATGGCATAGAGTGGCCAATTGCGAATAGTGAGTGAATATTCCATTTTTAAATTATTCAATAAACTTAGAGAGCGAGAGCAAGACCGAGAGAGCAAGAGAGAGAGAGAGAGAGAGATTTCCATAACATTCAAAAATCGATTGTGCTACTTACTCTTGTTATTTTAAATGAATTTTTCTTCATAGCACATCTTTTTTTGAAATTGGAATGACAGCCCGAATTGAGCTGCTATCCATGATGAAAGCCTCGATTGAGAGTATTGGGTAAGTACTCCAGAAGAATTTATTCCACAATTTTTTTTTTCTTTTATTTATTCCACAATGAATTGATTTTATTCATTCAAATGAATTTGGTTTTATCAAATTCATTTAACACAAAGAGTCTAAAAAAAAGTTGACCATTTAGTTTGATTAAACAAATGTAATAGTTATTCTTTATAATTTGTTGCAGTGACGATGCAGGACCTTCTACATAAGAAGAAAGTTACGAAATAATAGAAGAGCGAGCGAAGGTAAATTTATTGGTTCAGTTATACACTACCGGCCAAAGGTTTGGGAACGCTCGTTGAAATTTCTTGACGCACCAAAAGTTAAATTATTTAATCGAAATAAGACATATCAAAATTTTGCGAACTGCATTTTAAAGAGGACACATGGAGCTTCAATTTACGCCTTAATAAAACTTTTTTCAATTTTGTTTCAGTCCGGTACATTCTTTTAAAGTTGGCCGTTTTTTAACCTTTTTTGGCCCTTAAAAATCGCGCGCACCGTTCGTAGAAATTTTTTCCAGTGGTATTTACCATGGAAAACGTAAAAGGGGGAGACTAGCTTTGATTTCGTTTTTTAAAAAGTTGCATGCGATTTTTTTTCACCGCGTTATCTCATTTTTTTATGAAAAAATAACGTTTTCAAAAAGTACGGCGTCACGAGAAAACTATGAGGTTTTGGAAAAATTGTCAAAAGGGTAAAAATAGGTATTTGATGATTCTGTACTCGCTAAATTTTTTCTTAGAATTTTTGGTGGAGATTTTTTGAAAATCAATTTTCGTCAAAATACTGATTTCTCAACTCTTTTTTTTCTTGCTTTTTTCTACAATAATCATTAAAATTTAAAAAATTTTTTTCAACATTTTTTAAGAAATTTTTGCCAAATTTTTTTCCAAACCCTCGTTGTAAGAATTGTACGTATCGTCTTCTTTACGTATAATATTTCCTTACTTAAAAAAAAAATTGATATCAGATGTTATGTCTCTTAGGCGGTTTTTTCGATGAAAAACTTGTATAAAATAGATAACAGAACAAATTTTAACCTTGCATCGTCGGAGACTCTGAATACGTCGGAAAAACTTAATAATTCTTTCGAAGCACCCTTTCGTAGAGTTCGAACTCTGCGAGGTTATTATTCTTGTCGTTGCCTTTAACTAGACCCTGACTATCATTAATTATTTTCTTATTCAAATAAATAAAGTTCGACTCATTGGCGTTTTTTCTTCTTTTTATTATATTTAACATCATTTATATCATACGTAGGTTTACATTTTTATTTTCATTGTTCATTGAAACCAGTCTTCTTTTCGTCCGTTAGTTTTCGAACGATATTTACCTCTCGATTACATTTGCCACTCAACTTCGGGCCGCTGCTACGTCGACTTATCACTGCCATGTTTTTGTGGGGTTATTTCAAACTAGGGGTTAGAAATTATGCCTGACACAATATAAGTCTGAAACTTGTCCGAACTTCGAAGAACTTCGACAAAAGACGATACACAGTCGGTAAAATCATCGTTCATTCGAGATGATCAGGCATTAATGCATAGTAGTTACGCATGTTTGTAAGTTTTGTCGTACAATATATTGTAACGGGACAGCCTTAAGTCACGAATTCTCGTTTCAGGAGAAGCCGGCAGAGGGTGACGAGTGGAGCGCTATCGCATCAGCGAAGCCTCACCGTACGCCTATAGAACCTTTCCCTCATCCTACTCTTTATTCATACCAAAATTGTATTGAAACAAATAAATAATGGATCTATACCCCTCATTATATGAGGTTTAAGCTCCTCAATCATCAAGGCCCGGTCAGATGTTGACAAAACGTCTATCCGTACAATATAAGAACGGTGACGCGCCTACCAAGGCATTGCACTTCGCCTGGCGTCGTCACGATAGTACGTTTTTGAGCATTCGATGCTCTTTATCCGCTCCTAGCAAAATCCGCCGATCAGTGCACGAATTTGCACAGATACCTCTCCTACGTGAGAGAAGAGAATCTAAAAAATCCCAAGTTCCAATATTGGAGAGATTGACCATCTCTCGAGTATCGAAACGTTTCATTATATTGACATTTGTTGTCGCTGATTTTTCAATATAATAAGCCCTTTTTACAGCCTTTGGTTCCCATCGATGTTTTCGGCGTCTAGCGAAACGTTGTCGATCAAAATTTTGCTGACTTCATTGGGGATTGACGAATCTGAAATAGTGCAGTGTTTTAATAATACTTTGCGATACTCGCAAGGGACTTTTTTCGAAGGTTGGGAAGGGCTGAACGAACCGAATCGAGTGCTAGAACGACACGAGGCGAAATCGAGGAGTGTGTTCTCCGTTTGTAGAAGAACGTTCTCCTCTCTACTATTGCGGGCTTCATGATATTTTCCTCGTCCACATAGCTGGAGACCTTGTACGACCAGTCGTCATTATAAAATGTCCATCTGAAATTTTTTCAGTTAAATTATCCGGCTCTTGTTTTGCATAATATTTTTTTGTCAAGATCGCATGAATAGTGGAACTTTGAATGGTAGTTTTGCGAGACGAACAGTGAAAAAAAAGAAAAGTAAAAGCCTAAGGGACGAAAGTGCATGAAAAAAAGAATCCCAAGGGACGAAGGTGCATCAAACGCGTACTGCGCATGCGCGACCGAACTGGCTTGCTATTAGCTACTTTTGTCTCGCAAAGCTGCCGCGAACAGCGCCGCTACTCATGCAAGAGTTACAAAAAAAATTGACGGGTTCGAAAAAGTACCCAAATTACTCACTCATTCTTTAATTTACGTATCTGAGCAGATCCATGTCGACCAACTTGGGGCTATCAGAGGCGACGTTTATCGTAGCAATAAAATCGAGACCCCATTCAATGTTCTCTCGATAATCGTCCCTCCTTATTTTCTCGCCGCAACAAATAAATGCACCTTGCATGGCGTTAAAAATTGCTGTGTTTATTGATCTTCGCTCCGGGAGCACTTTAACATGCAATCTTTTACGGCTGGTTTCGACGACGTCTTGACATTTTGGACATCGGGCAGTCCGTTGCAACATCGTTGAGACTGCGTTACGCAGCGCAAAGTTTCCTTCATACAGTGTTTTCTCAAACACTTGAATAAAGTTTTTCGCCATCGAACCCGCGAATTCTTTTGTCGGCTTTGTTCTAATCCAGAAGGAGACTCTCGAAGTCTATGGTTGGTTGCCCTCGGTTAACCGCAACAAGATTATTCAATATTCTAGTGAACGGAGCGTCGTCCAGACTAGCAGAGGCGAGTTCCGTAATGAAGGGTGTAACATGTGCAAACGCACATAAATTTCGCGTTATACTCACGAAAAACGATGAAGCCACCAAAACGAATCCACTTGTGCTCGCTTGCAAAGACCTTTCGTATTCCGATGATACTGTTGGTAAATAATTACGCTTAGTACGTGTGGGCACGCTCCGAAGACAGGCAAACTGAAATAATTGAAAAATAATGTGAAAAGTCTATTTTTTAAAATGAAGCGTATGTGTGTATGTTACCATCGGTTGTACCGTTAAAATGTTAAAATTAATTTTAGTATTTACCAAATTCGCGTCAGTCACTTGAGCTCCTCCCTCCTCCTCCACGTCCGAGTGATCGATTATTTTCTAAGAAAGAGGGGAAGCGTTGTAACGATATAATCGTCAGGTTTTTTTTCCTCGAGAAGCTTTTTCATGCCAAACGATGGAATAAAATGGAATTTATTCATACCATTTTTTACTCATGAAAGATGTTGAGGTCAAACTTTTCAGGCCAAACGGTGGAATGGAATTGAATAAAATGAATTACATTAATAAGTTATTATTATATATAAAAGTAGCGCTGCAGCGCTACCGGAAAACGGCTCGCGCGCTTCAGCGCGCTGATGCACCCTGGTCTATTGGGAACTCACAAGTGTCACTCTGACCTCTGGTGGTCAAATATTCAACTGCTCAAAACCAGTCGCTGCCTGGGTTTCTATAACTATGTATATCAAAAATGGACGCTCATTCCCAGTCAATTTGCTAAACCACGCCCCCATGAAGTTTCCCAATATATAAATAGCCGGACGAATAATATCACCGGCACACAAAAAAAGTGGTTAGTACTTTTGACTAAACCTATATAATTCTATGTATTTTGACGCGCTGAATCAGAATTTGGGGCCAGTTCAGCGCCTACACCCACCAATTTTGAGTAAATTGCAAAAAACTATTAAAAACTGTCACCGGCAAAGCCTCACTGAAGCGTACTACGATAAGCAATCTTCTCGTCATCATGCAAGGAATAATATGCTCCATTATTTCTTTATTTGTGTACAATTTTGGTAGGAATAAGAAGGAGGATAAAGGAAAGGGTTGGGAGCCTTATTGTCGTACGGGCGGTGCTCCGCTGGCGCGAGAGCGCTCTGTCCGTAGCTCTCTGACAGACTTCTGTGAAGCCGGAAATCGTGCCCGGGGATAAGGCTGTCCCGTTACAATGAATATGTCGAACTAAACGATCGAAGTTTCAAATCACAAAATGTGCCCAAAGTAAATTTATTGTGCGTCAAAAAGTTCTGATTCCACATTCATTTTGATTGTGCTCTTAATCCACTTTGGCATCTTATAGATGACGGAATGGATGACCAATGATGATAGTAATAATAAGATTATTATTTACGCCAAAAGATACTAGGTACTTGGGCGTTTTCTCAGGGTATAAAAAAGCAAATATCTCGACGAGGAACGATCGTGTAATATTTTGAAAGCCTAAAAAGATGAGGTCAGAAAATTCCTGGATAATCGGTGTTTTTGAAATCATGTACCAGGCGCCAAAAATCGCAGCGGTAGAAATAAGAAAACAAGATAATGCTCAAATTATCTGCTTCAAAAACCTGTTTATTCAAATGATTTACAGTAGCAGTCTCTTATGGAGTTATGAGATTATTTATCCGCCGAGAAAACTCACAGGGTGCCTGATACTTTTGGCCGATGTTGTATACGCTGATAAAAAAATTATTTAAATAGAATTTTTTAAACTGGCTGTGACACTGATATTTGTATCAAATTAAATTTGTTTAGTTAGACCGAAGTATTGATACTTTTCTCTGGAGTAATTTAGCGGAAATGAAGTGTTTCCAAAGAACTTCTTGTAGACACAAAATTTTTGTTATTTCTTTCAAATCTCTATTTATTTGAATAACAATTTGAAAAATTCCATGACAACATTGAGATATTATATCGCATTAATCAAAGCTCGAAAACACGTTAAATTTTTTCTCATCTTGAAAAATAATGACATGGAGTAATTGGACAAGTAAAAAAGAGACGTTCAAAACTTTAATTGAATATGATTCTACGAACCATTCTTCTTTTACGGTCGAATCAATTAGTCAATAACGATTAAAGACTCACTGCCGATGACCTGGACACACTAACAAGATGTTGGAGCTCCTGTAAAAACTCTTATTCAGTCTCGTGATATACACGTACAAATATTTGTATTCGTGCACCATCAACGATTGGTCGTTATTTGGTACTGGGAGCAGAGTTACGTGAAAGTGAAAGTGACTGGGTTAACCCAGGGGCCAAATGAAGAGAGATTGGCAATCGTCGATAAAGAGGTTTGGAATTGAGTCGTTAAGAATAGTAAAAAGTTACAAAAAAGTAACCTCGATTTTAATATATATATATATATATATAATTATAATCTGAAGTTTGCTGATACATTGTCTAAGCTTCTTTACATAAGGGCAGACAACATATTTCATGGCTTACCTGTCGTTACGAATAATGTTTAGAGAATTTTTTAATGCACTGAATAATCCAAGTAAAAATGTTTGAGATTCAATTTCATTCAATCCAACAGAATTTATTTTGATCGAAGACTCCCGTATATTTTGGAAGGGTTCTATTTATAGTTATAACATGTCTCTATGTAGTCACGTGGAAATTGAAGGGGCGGTAATAAATCATTCAAACGTTCAGAAAAATTAGGGCATAGGGTCGATTAACTTTGAATTAAAAAATTGAATAATTCAGAATATTAAAAATTTTTTAGTTGAAAAGAATTCGAAAACAAATTAACCATCTTTCAAGCTCGACACACGTGAAATACAAGTGACAATAACCTTGAAAAATTTGAATAGTATTACTTTGACTGCTGCTGTTGTCAATATAATTGTTTTGAAAGGGTATTTGAACGGTTGAAGAACTTCAAAACTGTCTGAGTTTTTTCTTTGCAATTTCATGTATAAATGCTTTTAAAACACTTACACATTTTTACAATTAGTTATTATGACAGATTTTTGGATGAAAAATTTTTGGTACGCATCCGAACGACGGAATTCAACAGTATTCCTTGTCTGTATCAGTATCACATTTTTCAAAAAATTTCGACTCAATCCTAGGACCCATTAAAATAACGTCTACTGAGGATGCCAAATTGTTACTTCGTCGACTGATTACAGAGACATTGTAGTTAATAATTTTGAATGAAGATTCCTGAAAAAATGTCTTCAGCGTACCTTTCGAATGAGAACAGTTTCAAAGATGTTATCGATCTCAAACACAACTTTCAGAACGTATTTAAGACGACCTTGAATTAAAAAATTCCCCATAATTGACTAACGACAGGTACATTTAAACAAAAGTTCGCAGTAAAGTTGAACAAATTTTCCCTTTTACTTCGTTTTTTCTATAACTTTGGACAAAATTGTTTTTAAGCCTCTGAATTAATAGTTTATGACAGTTTATCAAATTATACTTCCAAGATGAAAATTGATCAGATGTTGATATTTTAATATACACTGTTGTTTTTATATTTCCGTATTCATAGTATCTTAAAAAAAAATAATATGTTTCCAGACTTTTTCGAATAGTCAAATGCTGAAATATTTAATCCTCTCGGACCGTATGTTGCTTCTACGCAACATGCGCTTCCAGGCCCAATAAAACTGCATCGGTCAGTAAGGTCGGGGTTCTAACTGACTATTTCCATCAAGCAAGGTTAGATTGCACCATAGAAACTCCTAAACCAAGAGATAAACTGCTTTAACCCATCGAAATATTAATATGAAGTCGGCGTTTCATGTTGAGTTGGCGTTGTGTGAAAAGATGCTTTAGTTATCGCAAAAGAAAAGTGAGTACACATTTTTTTTTCGTACTCCAAACGTTATTTCCTTTCAAAGGTAAGCTAATATGATGTGTTTAAGGTATTTGGTGCTAGATTCATTCGTAAATTTTCCTGATTTTGTTCCCCAAGGACCTGGTGCTGCCCGTAGCGAACATTCAAAAATTCATATGTCCCAACAAAAAAACTGAACTGTCACAATGGATTCGTAAACTAGAAAGTATTTTGAGATAAAATTATGAAGGGAATCATTTTCCGTCAACGCGAAATAGGTCTCGGTCTGAGAGGGTTAAAGAATAAAATTTTCGGCATAAGTTGGGCCAATAAATAACAGTCCCTTTTAGGATATTCTCTAGACTATTGTCTTGAAAGTTCTCCATTGCAGCAAGACAGAGTCTGCCGCTTCATGAACTCGAACTTGTAAGCTGTATATCATCCTTGTTCCTCCTCTTCGTTTCAGATTACCTTTATTGTTGCGCCAACCTGGCGTCTTATGAGCCATTCATCCCCTCTTCCGAAGTTGGCGCACGCGTATTTATACTTTATATAAGCACACGCATGTTTTCCATTGCTCTTCGTCACCCGTTCATCCTTTTGCGCATAATTTTATTTCTTTTATTTTGTTTTTTTTTCTGACAGGCTATTTTTCATTCTCATTTCAATTAATAGTAACCTCCAATTAAGTTTCTGAAACATTATGAGGAAGAATCATGAACTTTTACCTTGGAAAACAAATAGTTGACCACTATTTTGGATTAAAACTATGTGATTATGTGAAATTTTACAAGCTGAACTGGAGGATCGCATCTCCGGTATCCTCCGTTCGCAGCATCGCATACCCTGGCGTTATGCTGCAATGCACTGCCATAAATTTGGGGCATGAAAATTATGTGGAGGAGCGTTTCACGAAATCATGACATTGTGCAATAAACTGATTTGATTTTACCTCACTCTGTTTGTGTATTTAAAATTCAATAAGTAGTTTCAACGGATTTTAACCATCATTAAGTGTGTTAAATTCATATCTAAAGAGTCCATGATTCCTGTGTACGAAGAGATAGATTTAGAATAAATGAAACATATAAATTATGAAAATAATAAATGAGTTTGATAATACAAAGAAAACGGAAGTTATGATCGACAACCTTAAAGATAGCCGAAGCTTTCATTTGAATTTTTTATAGATGGATTTAATTTGTGTGGTTTTAGTTAATCTTTGCGATCATTTATGAAAATGTTCATATCAAGGTTAATCGTATGAAATTGATCGTATTTTGAAATTTGAGTTACGAATTTACACAAATCGATAGAAATCAATTGTTTATCATTAAATGAAAAATTCATACGTCAATATAATGATAAAATCAATATTTGTCTCGTGTATTCGTATTCCATTTGAATTCAATCTAAAAAGAAATTCGTACAATTTTTGAAAACATTTCAATATTGATTTCAACATAAAGATGGAAAACTCATACAACAAATATTAGTTATTTATAATGAATCTCGTTATGCTCAACCGTCTTCAACGGATCTGTAAAATCAACTGATCTATCGTCAAGGGTAAAAATCAATAATCTTTTGATGTTGCATGTGTTATATTTAAAAAAAAAAAAAAAAAAAAAAAAAAAAAATGAACATCGAATCAACAACTCATTTATTCTGAATCTAATAATAATAACAAGATCATGATGAATCGACTAACGATAAAGAAGTGTCAAACATCATACTGTCGTGGTAGCAGCTTGAGACAAGACATAATGGCGAATAGTTGCAGTCATCAGCAATAACAATGGTAATGAGTTATTACAGAAAAAGATTGATTTTTTAAGAATAGTGTGCATTTCGTGTATTTATTCATGAATGTCTTCATATTTTTCTCGATTTTCGAGAAAATTCATCATTTTTTCGATTTCTCGAATTTTGTTTTCCACATTCCAATATCGATGTCAAATGTCTTCAGCCAAATGAAGTTCGTCATAGCGAAACTCATTGTCAGTACGAAGCTTCCGTTATGAAGTTAAATAATATGCTATCTAAAACAACTTAATGTGTGCTACAACAATTTTACCTTCTCAGAAAGGGTGGTAAAGAACTCAAACTACTCTTGGAGTCCCAATCTTCCGAAGACTATGGTTAGATGCTGCAGGTGACTTTTCCAATTATTGGAGTAAACAATAATGGCATCTAGATAGGCTACCCGTATCTCGTACAAAAGTCCAAGGAGGACTTCTTGACTCATCAATCTTTAGAACATGATTGAGGCATTTCTTTTAGTCCAACCGGCATCACTCTAAATCGACAAGTAGCTCCGTTGAGAGTCGTGAAGACCATCAAAGGTTTTGATTCCAGATCTGTTGGGATCCGCCAGTATCAGCTTTTCAGGTTCATAGTGAAAAATATGTGGGTGGTTTCCACCTTTTATCCCAGAATACAAATGACAAATTTTCAAACCCGAATCTATAGTATAAAGGCGAAAACTCCGTCGGAACTACAGCTCGGTGGTTAACGGCAATTGAGCCATACGGTTCATCGGGAAAATAAAATGAAAATATATTTAGAAACTAGATATGGGGCTACTTGCTAACGTGACTCTCCAACTGTAGCAAGTCCACGTTGTATCAAGTACGAAACCGTGTCAAGTCGACACAGGACAAGCTGGTGGCCCTAACTAGATATAGCTAACTACCATTTTCCAGGGTCAGGAAACTTGCTATGGTTGGAGTTACACAGTGGCGACTCCCCGGTCGAAAATAATATTATATTTCAACATAAAAGCTACTTCTACAAAAGCAACTCCATGAGAAAAAATTGAGTTATATTTGACAGCAATGGTCTTGAAATGATAATTCTTTAAGAAACTTGAATTTTTGTGTAGATATGTATTTTTGTCTTTTGCGGCAACCAGAAACAGCCCCTTTCACGTTGTACTTGTGCTGTGCGTTATACAGAAATTAATTTGAGAATTTAATCTCTGAAATTTTCATTTCAGCATCAACTCAGTATTTTTTATCACAGAAGAGGAATTTTTCATCTAATGCTAATCAAAGATTCACAAGATGCCCCATCGTTAAATTTCATTTTTTTATTTATTTGAATACGAATTCACCTTACCACTCAGAAAAAAATCTATCATTTTGTTAAGTCAGCGTTATGTTGCTTCAGCGATGATTCCCAAGGCTATATCACTTACGTCAGAAATCAGGTAATCTTCGCTCGAGTTTCAATTTTTCCATTACACGCGCTCTGAATTCACGAACACAACCTTGAACACTTCGGTGTCATGTCTAAATTATTGTACGTTCATAACAATTTTCGTGGTGTAATAGTCGGGTTTTTTAATCCTAAAGTTCGGTAAAACTGAGTAAATAATTACCTGTTTTGGCCGTTTGACGTGTTTATGCTTTCAAGATAAAATTTGACGCCGAACTTTTTAAATTGAAACGTCACTGATGCTACGCATTTTATCATCAAGATTATATGAGGAAACACGTGTCTTTACTTCAACGTGCAAAAACAATTAAACTGGGGCTCAAATAAATTAAATTACGACTGTTTCATAAAGTTTCGATTATTTCGTACACCTACTGCAAATCTTACCCTGATAGACAGTTTGCGGCACAGTGACGGCATCGCGACGGGGTAGTATTTTATAGTGGTAGAAATGTTATGAGACTTGTTTTCTGGATAGACATGAATTTTGGTGGAAATGTGATTGGTACCATTGAATTTTGGTAAAGATGTTTCTGGTAGAGATAGAAGTCTGCCTCTCGGGTTATTTTACGTTAAAAATATAACCTAGAAAAAAACTTGTACATTATATTCGTCAATGAACTAAGAAAAAAAAAAATCTTACGAACGAAAATTCGTAAATTATTTTCAGCCTTGGAGATTTTTATTCAGTCGTTCTTATACGAGTTACATGTGTTATACGAGCGAAAGAGCATATCTTTGTTTTTCTTGTTAATCAATAACAATTACTTATTGTTGAAAGAATTCAGTCATTTCCCTAATATTGTTATAATAAAGATTATTATTATTATAAAACTACACTGAAAAATAGAAAGCGCTAGAAAAATTGCCAATTTTGATTTTACGATTCTGCCGTATCTTTTGCTAAACACTTTTTGTCACTCGTTGTATTTATTTAGTACAATATTGTGTCTGTTTAGTGTGAAACGCTACACACAAATTGTAATTAGGCAATACCTGTTCGTCATGGAAAAATTTAAATTATTCACTTACGGTGTTGCGCATGCGCGGAAGAACGGAATGGTAACTATGGAAAGTTTGAAATCTTTATATTTTTTTGCGCACGTGTAACGACGTTGAAAACTAGCGCGTGTGCTGGATAAGAAGAAAAATAGATCTGTGCGTAGCTGAAACGCTGTTGATAATAATTTATTGATCTCAAGTCAACGATAACCAAAATAGAGGCCGGGTTGAAATTCCGAACTGTGAGAAATCAGAAGGCTTAAAATTCCGAAAATCTTGCTGGGACTAAATATATATAGATATATCGCACTAGGAAGATTTTCGGAATTTTGCGCCGTCTGATTTCTCACAGTTCGGAATTTCAACCCGGCCCCCCAAAATATACACACCGTAATAGGTCAATTTCTAGAGATTCTTTTCAGAGATCATTTTCCCTCGGTTCATTTTCGCTTAATATGTTTTTCAAGATGAAAAAAAAATTCGTTCTTTCAGATTGTTTCAGTTCACTGATAGCCTCAGCGATACGGTGAATCCACCATATCGTCATTCAACTTATTAGATCTTTGTTGGTAAGTATTAGATCTTTGTTGGGTAAGTAAATTTCTGTGAAGTAACCAATACGTTTGAATATCATCTGTCCGGTTATTTGGCTGTCTTGTTAATAAAACACTAACGTTAAATTTTTTATTTTCGTAACTCTAAAAAAGTTGGAAACGTGGAGATGCTTGAAAGGCTTAATTTTCTTGTAACTTTTGATGACTTTGATGAATAACGTTACAATTTCAGTTGATTACATTCAAATTGCAATCGTTCGATACAAATAGAGTGCGGTGTGATTGGTTTCATATTTCGATGTAATTGAAAAATCTAACTGAGAATCGCATTTAGAGAGAGAAGCACCGGCTTGGTCATTGCAATTTTTTTGAAATTCTTCCATGTTATTTCTGCTTGATAGTGGAAGATTACTTCCACAAAAAAATTCTCCAAAACTTTTTCAATTAGGAAACAATAACGTGGCAAATATATGTTATTCGATTTTTAATTGATAAGCATTTTTTCAAGTCGGCATTCGAACTTTATAAATAAACTAAAAATTAAAATAAAATAAACTCATAATGGAAAGTTTTTGAACTGGATCGTCAACTGTGGCGTCATGTAAAGTAATTCGCCGATCGAGTTATTAAGTTATCGTTGATAAATGGTTTTAAAGTTGCAAGATCATGATTATGTTTAGATAATACAAAAAATAAAAATACATCATTGAATCGCTATCACCGAGTCGATTTTTATGAAACATTGAATGTTCGACAAACTCGTAAAAATGTAGTTTGAAATTTTCAACCGATCTTGTCCTCAATTGCTCAGCCAAAGCTCGATCGATGTAAGACGAAAAATTCGAAAAATTAATTACAGATGACACCTATTTCAGTATTGGATTGAAAAACAGTACTGATATGGATAAGGAGAAACCAGATATGATATGTCAAACTAGCAAAACAATTTTATGCTAATGAAACGAATAGACTTTGAGCAGTTCCTATGTGATTGGAATATTGACTTTGAAACAGTTGTTATGACGTTCGTTTGCGAAGGCAGTTTCTATAAAACCTGAGACCCGTTCTATGATTGCTCAGTATAGTAAAAAAAACGTTCACGAAATTATCTTGGTATTCAACTTTAAGGATTAAAATTATTTCCGAAAAAATACAACGATTTGAAGGTTTGTATAAAATTTTTCCAATATTTTACTAATCAATTTTTAGTCAACTTGCTAAAGCAGAAGATTCTGATTAGATTGGTGGTTTTTAGCAAAACTGAGAACAGAATTTAATAATAATTATTCTACTTGACTTTCTTTATGGACAGTAAAAATAACGAATTTTTCCGAATTGGATTAATCCCGAAACCGAAATTACACATTGCAAATAATTTCTTTCTATTTAAACATTTTTTTTAAGCTTCAACATTACAAATATTTCCGTTGTCTTATCGTAAAACTTTTTCTTCTGTTCCAGACTCGCTTTCGACAAAATTATCAGGAATAAGAGACAAAATGTGGAATTGTAGGACCTTGCTCTTGATCGCGTTTGCGCTAATAAATAACCTCGGAGGAACGTTTTCTCAAAAGCCTCCATTGGGTGAAAGTATAAAAGTGTATAATAATTATCAATCCCTCCGTAATAATATAAGATTCATTTCCCGAGACGAAAACGAAAGTTGGTTTTTCCACGAGCCGTCTTTCAAGTTTTTCAAGAATCCTCCAGCGGAACCACACTTGGTTCCGCGTGATCAAGATGACAACGATTCTGCAATTGCCTTGGAGATGTGCAATAATCTTGACGAATTATTTCACGGTTTTTTCCGCGGACTAGAGGTTGAAGGAGTGAGTAAACCTTGGCACATTTTTTCCGAGAAATGGGCCCAAAATGAAATTGCCGATTATTTCGGCATACATCAACATTCCTATCTCGACGACGACCGGTATTGTTACCTGCTCGTAACAATCGATCGGATTCGTGACAGTCAAGGAATTGCAAGTCCACTCGAAGATCTTCATCTCGACGAGGCTGTCGTCAAAAACATTGGTTCTATGGATGATTCCGAATTTCAGATTAATTTCGGCTCGCACTATATCGACTCTTACTCCACTGGAAACTCGGTTTATCAGGTAAGAAGAGCTCCGATTTTCTGTTCGCTTCAATTGCTCATTCAATTGGCTTTTTCGGCATCAAACAATTGAAGTTTTCAAATAATTCAGACAATTTTCAATGACCCAAAACGAAAAAGAAATGGGAATATTCTCCCGTTTTTATAATTTTGGAAATCAGTATTTTGCGCGAAAACAATCATACGGTTTCAAAAATTTAAGATTTCCTGCATATCCCAGATGTGCAAGAATACGTTTGATTGTTTTTGTTTTATTCAAATTTTATAAGCACAGTGATTGATTCATACTTTTACTTTCAGATCTTAGTTTTTGAAAAACATTTCTACGAAATCTTCAATTCTACATCGGAAGACTCAAAATTGCAATATGTAATTGATTTGGCGACAAAACACGCAAATGTTTTGTATTATGGAACTATAAAGACATCGAGCGGGAACCGCACGGTTGAGGCTTGGGCAAATGAAAACTCATATATCGAAAAAAATACTCATGCTTATGCGTCTCTTTTTGATCTCGTCAATGATGACGAATCGAAATCTCGATACCTGTATGCGCTTCTCGGAGATGAAGTTATGATGCAACTGAAACTTCGATCTGTGGTATCACCTTTGGAAGTGCTGAGAAAAAAAGTGCCTTAAAGGAAAAATTGGAAATAAATAAGAAGAAAAATAAAGATCGTACAACAGAACCATTTGTTATATGTTTTAATTCAATTTTTTATTTCTCATTAACCCGAAATTTATATAAAAACTATGAATGTTTCTAACTATTGATTGTAGTGGTTTTATACACATGAAAGCGACGAGAGAATTTCACATTGTCAAAATTTTTCAAGCTATATTCGTGTTAAATATGAGGATAGATTCGAATAGTCATTTATCTTGATTGATCAGGACTATTAATGCTTTCTTTCATTTGAAAAGACTGAAATTCAAGTTAATCTAAAGACGCGGTAGCGGCTCGACGCCAAGTATTAGAAGAAAAAACGAGAGTGTAAAAGAAAAGCCAGCATGAGCCCTGCTGCACACTTATATACGCGAATATGGCGATTTATATGGTGACGATTTTTTTTTTAGATTTTTCTCTTTCAATTGGTCCTTGTTGAAAATAAATCTGTTCAGGAATTAGCGAGGTTTCAGTGCCGGCGAGCGCTCTCGGGATCGAGCGCTCGCCCTACCGCTAGCTCGCAGACTCGGGAATTTGGGAAACGTGAGACAATGGGCTTTTCGTGCTCTAGTTCTCACGCTCTCGCGGGGGGTCAGCACGTACTGGACACGCAATTCGGGTGCGATCGACGCGACGTGTGGCGCATGCCCACAGCGCGTCTTCATCGATCTCCATATTGATTTCGTCCGTCTTTGATCCGGTCGTACAGCGTGTTGACGTGCTCCGTGTTCTTTATATTTCTTTTCGGCAACATCTCACTGATTTCGAGTTCTCTTTCTAAAAATATTGTGCTCATCGCATTCGGGACATTATCGGCTATAATCTGACACGTTTTTCGGGACCTTTTAACACAGGATTTCTCATATATTTCGGGATTATCTTTCGGGCAAGCGCAAGCACGCGTCGGCTTTTCTTTGGGCATCGTCGAACACACGTTCGACGACGACGACGACCGGGTCACTTCTCACTTGTTACATCTCACCGGGCTAATTTGCGGGCCTATCATTCATTGTCGGGACATTCCTTCATTGTTATTTCACCATCGACATCAAATAAAGCACCATTTTTTTACACATTTTACGCCGACCGGTATTGCGTCATTTATTTTCCCACCAACACCAGATCTTCACGCAACAAAATCCGTTCACTCAATCCCGAGATATAATGATTTAGGCAATTAAAATCGATTTTCCCCGATACAGTAAAAACACGTTTGAAAAAGTAAAAAACGGGGCAACAAGTTATCTCTCAATCGCGAAATCATTCTAAGAACGCTTGAGGTGACAAAACTCTTTAGCCGGTACCATTGGAAGTATAACACGATTCTTTGCAGAAACCGAAATTCATTCACTATTCTTGGCTATGCTAGAACAATCTCATTTTTTTCATATCATGATCATCCTACTATGTTATCTTAGCAATAAATAATGGGGAAGCAAATTTTCAATTGACTGAAAATATAGTAAAGATCATTCTAAATTAAGGTCGCGGTCTTTTAATACTTGGTGCGCTTTTCTTTACTTTTTAAAAGTATTTTTATAGTGTTATATATCAAGAGTAAAACCAGAAATCGCAATAAATAATTTTTTATATCGAATAAATGATAGATTCATGACATGACATCGAGTACACATTAGAATTCCACATACAACAACAAGGTCTTACAGAATCGACATGTGAACCCCAACTAGAATTTTGTGAGATGACTAACATGGGCAAACGTAATAATCGTGGTTGGATTTTTTTGGATGGGTATATCGCTAACTATAAACTAAGTAATTGAATCAGATCAAATTTAATAAGTGAAATTGTTTCAACGTAAAATTTAAAATCAAATTAATGATAAACAAATTGATTTTAAAAGCAACATGAATAGGTTGATGTCACGATCTTATTTCGTTAAGATTTTTTAATAGAGTAGTCGTTGAGCAACGAAACAAAAGCTGCATCAAAAGTATTTTTCATTCATTTCTAGTTTCTTATGTTTTAGTAAATCATCAATTATAGACCGGATACACTAGATCTATTCACACTAGGTAATAAACGCCGACTACATAATAAATCATGTGAACATTTAAGCATTTTGCACAATTCTCGTGGAATAAAATTCACTCGATCTAAAAAAAAAATAAAAAGGATGATCATTTTCCAAATATTTTAGTGGAAATTTTAAATTCTTCCAATGAATATTGCTTTTCTATCACAATGTGATGAGCAATAATTAAAATTCTGTTTTTAATAAAAGTAAGCGTGAAACAAAACAGGAAAATTGATTAATCATACAACACAAATTTCATCGCACATCGATTAAAAAATGATATTCAATTTTGTTAATTTTTCTGTGCAACAACCGGTTTCGGATTCACACTTCGGCATCGGATTGATGACTAAATTAATCAATATAATCAGCCTATAAATATCGACTGTTATTTCACAAACTCTCGATATAATCGATTTTTTCAAGTACACCGATCGTATACGAATGGACTTACAAATATTTTTAATAGAAACTCCTGACTAGTCTTCTCACGAAGCACAATTCCAAATAAAATAAAATAAGGAAAAATTCTTATGTCCTCGGAATATTGACTGGGAAGTGGGCAATCTTGTGAATAATTCAAACAATGCTCCCTTTCAAAACCAAGTTTCAAAAAAGCTTTTTTTTACTCCTTCTAACCAAATAGCGTTCTCTCTCTTCCAACCTCAGAGGGTTGCCTCTGATATTTCCAAGGAGTAACAAAGCGAAAATTCGTCAATATGCAGTGAAGGAAAAGGTGTTTGTGCACCCAAGCATGACATAAAATTTCGTTTTTAGCGATGAGGCAGCAATCGATCATGTCACAAATGATCCAGATGAATTTCTTTTTTTTACGTTTATAAATATAAATTGTTCGAAAATAATATACCATTCGATCTGCTCCAAGTGGGTGGTCTAGTTAGGGAGACTATCAATGAAGTTTTTATAACCAAGCAGTATCCTATGGAAAATGTAATGTAGGTATAAACGACGAGATTGACGTATGTGGGTGCTGGAAAAAAGAAGGGAAATGCATCGAAACATTTCGACGAGAGTAAAGAAATAGATTTGTCCATTGAGTTCTGACACAGTTGATCATAACTACTCACACGTAAGAATTTACGTATACGAGTATCTACTTGTGTACTCATTTTCAACATTGGACGAGGGAGTCGCACTTGAGTGCAATTACAGGCGGAGCACAACTTCACGAAGAAAGCACACAACGCAATGGCCCGACATAATTTAATCCTTCGAGTTTATCGCCTACGCGCTCTGTTGGGCGGAGCAAACGTTTATTTTACGAATCCATGTGTATCATATGTACAAAGTGTCCCCGAATTAACGACAGCTCTTGAGGTACTAAATACAATCGCGAAATACTGAAAATTATTGTCTTGTTTTCCTTGTTGATGGTGTACTCTCCAGTACATCGTTACTTTCATATTCTTCCGGGTGGTTGCCTCAATAGCTTATATATAAAATGGAAAAAAAGCCTTGTCAAATTAGTCTACTTTATTTGTTTGACAGTTTGTACCGTTGTCATGGACGCCTTCGGGCATCATTTTTCCCCTTGTTCATGAAACGAAATGAGTTGCTTGCTGATCATACTCGTACACAACGTTTTCCCATTGGAACTTAATTAAACTTAATTAAAAATATACAAAAATTCGTTTCTCGAGATCCTCACTGCCAGTGATTACATTTATGAAACAAATTTTTACTTTGCATCCCGAAAGGATTCATTTGAAGTTTTCTAGTTCTGTTTATGTATGAGGCCGTTTAGAGGCCACTAATTTGAATGTCAACACACGCATGCATTTTTTAGGCCATGCCAAAAAAAATTCTCAGGTTTATATTTTTGTGAACATTGTTTAGAAAATAAAGAAGCTATCCAAATTTATACCCATGCGACTAGAACTAAAGTCATCACGATACTTTGTGGACATATTTTATGATTCAACACCAGTTCTCGGTTAAATATGGTTTCCAGGACACCCTGCATATAAGTGCATTTTCGAGTGCGTGTCCATATATTTCTACAGAATGAGAAAAATGTCCTTTACACGAATGAATGGGAAGCATGGCAAGAGAAGAACAGGGAAAGCTAGGAAGAGAAGTTTTCTAAGGAAAAAAACGACGGTGTATGTCGTGCATGGTAGTGAAGGTTTACCAGGTCACGTGGTGAAGTAAAATGTTTCCGAAAGTCCGAGGCTTTGGTCCAAGTTAGGCATCAGTCAGAATGATGTTTTTCTAGGGATGTTTCAAGACCGGATGAACTGAAAATACTGATATCAGAATATAATGACTGTTTCATGAAAAAAAGATTTGAACATGAAACAGTAAACGATTTCAATAACTAGCAATAAATCCTCTCAGAAGATACAATAAAGAACTCTCTCGAACAATTTCATTCTCAGTCGTAATAATCTTACATAAAAGTGTATGTAGGAACGATCGATCGTAAAGTAAAGTTTCGTAGTTCGAGCCATCACGTTTCACGAAGACTCCGGCAATGATTGAAGCTATACGACGCGGAAGACATTTTATTCGCGGAGCGAATACATCGGCAGATATCCAGCTACATCCTTCCTCGTATATACGCTCTCGTCCGGTGTATCTCCCTGGCTCGAATTTTTTTTCCCAATTGTATATTATCGCTCGGGAGACGCGTGGGTGTCAAGCATGCTGCAAACCCGCGGATCTACGAAAGGAATAAAAATAATAAAAATAAAGAGATAAAAAAAGCTTGAGGATAGGAGTCGCATCAGCTGCATGTGTGGCTATAAAGTAATACGTGCTGTCCAGAACCATCCTCAATGTGTTCTAGGACTGGGAAGAACTGAAAAGCTCATTGCGGAAACGCTCGTCAATTCGAAAACAATAAAAGTACTCGGCTCTTATTCCCCACTAAAAAAATGGAGTTTTTTCGTTCACCGATTTCCGAGATCAATAAAAATAATCCTGCAACTTGAACGTTCGGAGACGAGCTACATTGAGAAGATTGTTTCCTCGATCTCACTTCCGCATCATCGGAACCAGTGTGCGGTTCAATATCCTATGTGTATAAAGCCACGCGTTAAATTAATGCAAAAAAAAGTAATAAAAAAGAAGTTTCTTTTCTGGCGAACAGAGACGACGAGGTGGATAAGGAAGAGAGGAGGTTCCCCAAGCCGCTCGATCGGGTGAGCGCTTGTTCTTTCGATTATGCGACATTTCATGCAGATAGGTGTTCTCCCGACCCACGCATCGATGATCCTCTTGGCTTGAAACGTTCTCTAGTCATCTCTCATTCTCCCTCCTCCTCCTCCATCTCTTCCTCTTTTTTATTTTTCCATCTTCCTCACTCTTATCAGTTTATGTATTATACTACGATGGACATACAAAGGGTGTCTCATTACAATCGCAGTTGATATCATTGCCCAAATAATCGAAGACAGGTCAATTAACAAGGCTTCTAGAAGCACGTCGACAGAGAAAACGCCCAAGTAGTTAAAATTGAATATTACAGGAACCTAAAACCAAACCACAGCTGAACCTTGAATGCGATCGAAATCCTAGTTATAGATTAACTAGCTTCTTTGATTGTTGCTCAATGAAATTCTTAGACCATAATTATTCGTGATTCCCTTCGACCATTAGTTCTAGATTAAAAATAAAGAGCTTCTCAGGAATCGAAATAAGAAAAAGCTTGAGACACTTTAACTTGGAACAGTCTCGTCAGCTGATTGACTGTTGATGATGGGACACCCTGTATATGCATAAGGGAACCTGCCGATCGATCGCACATGCGTGCAACTAAACCAAGATACGTAAGTGATCTCCACGATTATTTTCTCTCCATCGACATTGTCGAGAAAGATTTTTTTCTTATTGACTTTACCAATGATCTTGCATAAACTCGGTGATTGGCATATTGCTGACATATTGAGGTGTATTGATACATATATTATGTATTCTCTACGGCCCTCCGAGACTAATCCACTCGTCACTGTAGGAGGAAAATTATAAAATTGGGTATACGATGAACACTTACACAGGTGATTGACTTGTATTCAATGAAATTTCTATTCAATCAATGAATAGTCCTTTGATGATATAAATCCAATATTATTTGAAGATAATTTTTTATTATGTTGTGAATTTATTGATATATTTATTATAAATTAATTTTAACAAGAATTTATATTATTTTAAATTCCTAGAAGTGATAGAGTGATAATGAATTTGTTGCAATACAAAATTATTCAGTTTATTATGATATGCTAGTTGCTATCGAGTGGAATGATTTTTTTTCTCTATTCTGAAGTTTGTTTTTTGGTTTTTGAAAATAGGAGTGTCTCGAAGATATTTTTGAGGAATCTTTAGTGCAACGTCGAATTTTCTCAGAGAAAAGAGTATCTCAAGATCGTAATGATGATCTAGTTTTCATTTACATACATGCATTCTCAACCGAAAGTATGGAATGACTGAGCAGAATTAAGAATTCGAGCATCATTAAAAATTCGAAGGGCTGTATAAAAGTCATGATATTTTGATTTGGCAAATGACATTGAACAAAGAATAAAATCTACCCCCATATCCCTTCTTCTTCCAGATATCTTTCACGATTTTTATAAAATATGGTGAGCGCTTTCACAAATGACTGTTTTTTGCGCTAATTGTTTTCATGACAACCCCAAGTGTCGAAACAAGATTATGTTTTTAGAGAAAGTTTTATTCAATTTTATTTACAGGGTTATTGCATTTTTTCCAGATGAATACCATTTTTAGAAAATACGAAAATCATAGGATTTAGGCCAAGACTAAAACAGGAATTTTTCTACATTTTAGCTTTCAATCTACGAAAATTATAACGGAATTTTTCGTTGGAAAAATCGTGAAAATAGCTATTTTTCAGAGTGCGTACTAGATCCAAAGAAAATTGTAAAAATATTTAAAAAAAAGAATATGTAGGTACATTTTTCCCTTCGAAACGCTTTTTTTAAATTAATTAATTCACATTTTTGGTCCGAAGTGTACTTTATAAAAATCGATAAATCATTATGAAAATTGAGGCTTGTTATATAAAAAAATTCTTGAAGTTTTCATTTTCGTAATTCAAATGCAATCGTAGTTACCGGGATTCTCATCGGAAAAGATTCTTTGGCTCGAAACTGGTGCTCAAAATTTTATTGATTCGGATGGAAATCCTCGAAGCAAAGAAAAGGTGGGACTGAAAGAAAGTTCGAGTTGTATTTCATATAAGAATCGTTTTTCTCAGCCCACACGTGGGTGTGTGCTTAAGATGCACTCTGATCCGTGTCACCTGCACTCTTATGCAATACCTTTGGCACCGCACAGTCATGAGCTAAAGGTCACAAAATGTACGCACCCGCGAATGGCTCCGCATATAATATCGAGTTTATAATACTCATGCCGATATACTCGTATGTATGTAAATTACTCACGTCGATTGAGGCGACGAGAATTCTACTCTGCGGCTTGTAAATCTTGATTGTGAATCGTTTCGATGCGTTGACTTTCGATATTGTTTACAGTTTTGATGACGATGAGATGCTGAAAAATGCGAAATTACTCGCTCTCTCGTCGATAAGAGTAAAATTTGGATAAATATCAATACGAGGTTCATTAGTTTTCGACTCAATAAAAATTGGAAAATGAGGCAAACTGAATATCATCGATGCACGAAAACGTTCGTGTCAAGCCGAATGGTCCATATTGAGAAAAGAAGCTGCATCAAGTTCCGAAATGAGAATCGCCAGATTTTTAAATATATCGAATACCTTTCAACCGTTCAGTATTTGCTTAACCTTTGGAAATGAATTTTTCTTTTTGCGGCTCTCAGTCAACTGCGAAAGGTATTGAAATTATAAAGTTTTTTTTTTACAAAGGATTTATCGTTCTTTAAGAATGATCGCGTTCACTCTTGCCAGATCTCCAACTGATTCAGTAATTTATTGCTTATAAATAATGAATTTCGTTCAAGTTGTGATCATCAATAAATCCATTGGAGCAGATTTGAACAACGAGCTATAGAACATTTTTCCTGAATCATGGAAAGTACATAGGTGGTGAAATAAAATCGACCCAATGCAGGGAAAACGATAGTTGTTTCCATCGTTTGTAACGCCCTCGTTGAGAATCAGAATTGTGGAAGAAGTGAACAGCAGAAAGACCAAAAGGATTAACTCGACCTTAAGGAACAAAAAAGCGTTGTGCCACACTTAAGAAAAATAAAGTCATTGGAACAATGAAATATGGCATCACGGGGTGCCAATGAAATATATGATCATCACGATGTTAAACATGATGAAACGAATAAAATATTTTTTTTTTCTTATACCTCAGTCGAAAGTACGCGCTTTCGCTTTTAATTTTGAAGCCGAAAGTGCAAGATTTGTGCATTTCTACGTCTGTACGCTCGTCATTTATTACAGCGGGAGCAAAAAGTGGAAGTCTACTAATATTGCACAAGGGGTTACTCTTTTGATTAGATTGTTGATAATAATAATTTCAAATAAGTTAATTTTACTCAAATTGAATTCTCTATTAGATATCTAAATAATGCTCACTTTTTTTTTAAATTGAAATCTTATTCATAAACATTTTACTTATTTACAGGATATGTGGAAAACTTAATTAAAAACAGGGAAAAAATTTACAAGCGCATAACCCAAACAACCGTATCCGATCAGACTAATCCACAACCATTAACTAGTTCGTCGACAAACGAATGTTCATCTAAAATAATGACAACAAAAATTGATAATAAATCTACACATGTAAAAACGGAGTTTATCATTTCTCTGATGAATTCAATATAAATGATGAAGATCTAGCTAAAATTTATGAGCTAGATCATTTTGTCTGACATGAAGTACTGAACAAATCTCAGACTCCTTCTGTCACAATTGCAAATAATAAAAAAAATATTTGCCACTTGTAATAGACAATGCTCACCCATTTTTTAACAAAACCGCCACTTAAAATTTTTTCAAAAAAGTCGGAGAACAAACCATCGCAAAATGAAAGTAAAGTTCCTGAAACAGGAACATGATGCAAGTAAACGAACATCGAAATCTTTTTCAAACAATCCATCTGTCGATAAAAATCCCTGTAACATCTATGAAAACTGCGAATTTCACGGAAATTCAATAAACAATTATTTATGTAATAAAAACTGCTAATTTCACGGGAATGTAATAAGTAATTTTTATCATTCGTGTGATGAAAAAAAAGGTGATGGAAAAAATAATAAACAATAAAATTTCTTCCAAAGAGTATAATGATTTTATTCTTCCATTATACGCTAATATTTAATGTATGTTTCTTATTTATAACCTAAAATAATTATTTATAAAATATATTGATCTACCACGTACTTTCGACCGGCTATAAAGAAAAATCAGACGCGCAGTGCAGGAATATCATACTTTCTGACTGCAGATTCATTCTCTCGGAAAACATTGCAGTTTAATGAAGAAAACTCAATAACATCAATTGCTATTGAATCAAACATTTTTTTTCTTACATTAGTGCATCCATATCTTATTTCTTTCATTTTTTGTACGTATGAAATTTTATAAAAAAATGTATAACTTCTTCTAGAAAGACATTCCAATTAAAATGTCCAAGATGTCAATTTCCAGGATTTTCAGCCCCGGACAGAGTATGCAATGATGGATAAGCGAAAATCATAAATGTATCATCGTGAACGGGAGCTACAACGAGGTATGATTTTTACCAGTCCTGTTTATCCAGCTCTAAGTCAACCGAAAAGATTAGACGCCACCTTTTTACTGAAGGGTGACCCGAGCACTTTGATAATAGGTTCTCCCCCCTCACCGCGGTTTCCATCAAGACCTTTTTTAAAGTGTATCGAGTTCGAGAAGGAAGAAAAAAAACCGTGAGGAGACCGCGCACGATCACGACTTATCGGAAGAGCGCATCTGTCCCATAAATGGTAAGAGATTTATGACTTTAGGATAGCACGCTCCTCCATCTCATAAATTCGATACTTTTTGACGCATGTTCTCCAGCCGACCAAGCGTGCTTAGAATATTTTAGTATACAACGAAATTCGACCTTGACACCTCGGGAGCGATCCACAACCCTCAATTATCGAACGACTAAACTTTCACTATTTTTTTTCTATTCAATTTCGGATTACGGAGATTTAAAAAGTGGTGTCTGAAGGATTGAGTTGAAAGATACTACACTATAGAAAAATTAGGACGAAAGTTTTTAAATCTTGTGAAAATGTTTTCGAATGCATCAGAATAACCTGAAGGTAGAGATGAACGATGCAAAGGAAATATTGCGATCAAATATGTTTCTAGACTTGTGAATATATGAAATAACAAGTTATTTTGGCAGCAGCTGTTCCTCTATGACCTGCTCTTCCCCTACGCAGAAATTTGTGAAATCCAATAGGAAATAACTACTTTGGAATCATTATTCTGTGAAAAAATGAAGAAACAATAGTATGAATAATAATAACATAATTGCTTCAATTTCCACATTCCCTTATATGGTTTTAAAATGTATAGCCGTTCGGGAAGGACAGAAGGAACTTCACTGTGATCTGTAGAGAACGATGAAAAAACGTTTAAATGTGACGGGCTGCTTTCGAAGATTTTCCTGAAGAACTCCGCCCTGAAAAGGAATGCAACTTTCTGCCAGAATATACTGAACAATATAGAGCTTTCGGTCGTTGGATGGTTTTTCCCCGGATTGATTTTATTTATTATTCATTCATTATTCATTATTCATTTAAGTCATTTGTTACTGACTGCGTTTTGTTACTAACTGCGTTTTCTTTACACTGTTTATTCACAATTTATAGTTCCGGGACATAGCGCGAAAGTGACGTGTGTGAAATTTATCAATTTTCAATTTTTTAAATTAAAAAATCAGTGAATAAAATGATCTCAACTTACGAATCTGCAGACGAGGAGGAGATGTTGAAAAATTTCAATAAAGAAGCGAAACTATTTATACAATCAGATACATGGCCAAAAAAGTCAGCTGATCGATATAAACTAGTTTACGAAAATTATAAAGATTGACAAATAATTAATCGAGCCTCTTTATCAAATTCAGAAGAAACAAATTTAGTTGTATCCTCTAATAAAAAGTTCATGGGCTCAAATGTATCGAATATATCGAAATATTGAATCTATTCTTGCATTTTTATTCGTGCTGTGATTGGTCGCTTTGAAATCTCGAATTTAAAGTCCTGCTCTTATTGTTAGTTTGATAGTTTCAGCTGTCTGATTGACAGTTCGTGTATGTGCGGTTGGTTATATCAACCAACAGCGTTTAACTATATGGCCCACAGATAAACAGCCCATACAAATAAAAAAGCATTTGTATTCGTGTGTAAAATAACATAACCCATGTTTTTCAGGCTCCAGTTTTTTAAGCACGAAAATGGAAAATATTAGGTGTATTACTTAATTTTTACAGATTCATAAGTAGTTTTTTTAATTATAAAAAAATACCAAACAACGAACTTAGTCTTGAATATATTGTCCACTGTGCTCTATGACCTTGTGCCATCTATCAGGTAGCATACGGATGCCGTCGCAAAAGAAACTTGCAGGCTTCGAGGCGATAAAATCATCGACGAATTTACCCACATCATCATGCGTTTTGAACTATTTATCCTCTAAGCCGTGCTGCATTGACCGGAACGAATGAAAATCAGATGGTGCTAAGTCTGGTGAATGTGCCGCGTGCGGGAGAACTTCCCATGGGTGGGGATCAAATGATGGAATGGCTAAAATTTCGAACAGCTAAAATCTCGAGTTTATAATCTTCGAATGACAATATGGAGACAGATAGATTCGACTAGAGCTTTGAATGCCGAAAATAAATAAAGCAGAAACTGCAAGGTTCGAAGCACGTTTACATCAAAAATAGAATGTAATAATCGCCCATAGGACGATGACTAAAATATCGATTTTTCAAAAATTCGACTATCACTCTGTCGATTCATAAATTACTACAGTCAGCGATACTGTGAAAATTCACAATTTTGAAAATATAATAACGAAAGACTAAATATTACTGAAATCGAAATACTGAAACACCAAAAAGTCGAACAGTCAAAATAGCGAAACGTTAAAAAGTCGATCGATCAAATTAAAGAAATGCAGTGGAGCTCCAAATATACGCGTCTCACTCACTCACTTACTCAGACCGGTGATCTCCAATTTGAAACATCGCCATTTTGAATTTCGCCTTTTCGAGCTATCGCTATTCTGCATATCTAAGTTTTATAGGCTCGAAAAATTCACTTTCGATTTTTTGCTACTCTATATTCTGGTCTGTCTGTAAAACAATTACTCTCCATTTTGAATTCGAAAATATGAACTTTTCACATTCGGATGGTCTGTTAAAATTGCATTCGAAATTAAAACTATTGAAATATATATTTTCGGGTAAATACGAATTCAAAGAAGGAATTTTTGATTAAACACGCAATCTGCTGAATAATCCATCGGGAATAAGAATTTCGAATTACTTATTTTTCTCCAAACTGATATTACAACTTTAAAAATTTCGAAATATCGACCGTTCTACAATTCAGTTATTCGACATATTGAACCCCACCCCTTCCCATACCAAATCCAAAAGGGTTTTTTGAGTCGCGCGAGCAACGTGAGGTCGAGCGTTGTCATGCAACAGGCTTGCCGGCTTCCTTGCCCAGTAAATGGCCTTTTCTGATCCAGTACTTCGCTCAATTTGTTCAACTCTCGACTATAGCGTTCCGCTGTCACCGTCTGACCAGTTTCCAGAAGTTCATAATAAAGCACACCCTTCATGTCCCACCAGATACACAGAAGAATTTTCTTTAAGTGGCTGTGTGGTTTCGGCGTCGATGTAGAGGGTTGCCCGGGATCTACCCACGACTTTTTACGTTTGGGATTCTCGTAAAAGATGTACTTCTCATCACCCGTCACGATTTTCCACAGGAAGTCCTTTCTTTGTTGCCGGGCAAGTAGTGAAAGACACGTGTTCATACGTTGACCTAGATTGTGTTGGGTCAACACATGTGGGACCCATCTTCCAAGTTTATGAATTTTTCGTATTTGGTGCAAACGCTTGGAAATAGCTGTTTGGGTGAGTCCTAATTGAGCTGCAAACTCTTTTTGTGTTTGCGTTGAGTCCTCATCTAGTAAAGTCCTCATCTAGTAAAATAATAAAAATGTCATCGTACGCAGCACGATCGCAAAAATCCGATGACATTTTTATTTTTTCAATCAGACGAACGATGTGGAAAAATTTCCTTTTCAAAATTTGCAGCTATCTCTCTTGCACTCACGGTTGTGATTACCGACTGATCCATCATCTTAATAACGACTCGGGTAAAAGAATTCAAGAATTCAATATCTGGCTTGGCAAGACCAAATCGATCGAGTTGCCGCGGTCATCGAAATGAACAAGGTTAGTATAACAAAATTATTTTTCTATAAAGAATTTTTTTATTTTACGACGATTTTTATCGATACTAATGTCGTTAGTATCGTTAACAAAATTAATACATTTCATTTAAACATTTTTTTTCAGATCATCCATTTGAACGGAGCTGTCGCGAAGGAAATAACAAAACCGCTGTATAATACAGGCAACGTTCTGTTCGAATTGAGTATACAACAACAGACGACGGTCGAAGGAGAGCGGGGTTTTTTTGGAATTAATTCTAAAGCCGAATCAACGTTAACGGTCGTGGAATGGTCCGAACTCAGTGAAATGAAAGGACGAAGGATCGATAAGTATTTTCATAATTCACGTGCATTCAATTAATTTTTTTTTTTTTCTTATAAAAAGTGCTCGAATGAATTAACCAATCGCGGAAAAATTACAATAAATATAGCTCTAATATTGTTTACATTTGACTATGGTTTCAGAAATCGCAGGATGGATGAAAATGATGATCAAGATGACGAATCACAATAACGATTCAGCGTACGGGGTCGGGGCCATTCCGGATACAAAAACAAAACTGGCTATACGTTTAGCCAGTTTTGATAACTTCCTTTCAGGACTTTGAGTCGGCTGCGCCGTTCAAATTATCAGAGTCATGAAGTTCGAAAAAATACCGTATCTTCAAATTTCGAATGGTACCTCTATCAAAATTGAAAATAATAATCCTATGGACACGGAATTAATGCATGAAATAATATGCACCCCTAAAAAGGTAAATATTTCAATTATAAATTTCTTGTATATATATATACATAAAACTTACTTATAATCCATATTCAACATACGTTTTTTATAAATTCCAGAGAGCGCATAAAGAATGAAAGATTTCGAAGAAGTTTTGGTGCCATTTCGACGTTCAGTCGATCGTATTCAAAGGAAGAAAATTCATTTAAAAAATCATTTATATCAACGACAATGATATAAATTATAAATGTATTATATAATTAAATATGTATTATATCACCCATAAAAAATGTATTATATCATCAAGACAGGCATGACGCAAACAAATGTAAAATATTACGTATTTATAAATAAAAAATAATCGTTTGCTGTAGTTCCCCGATTTTGCTTTCTCGCAGGGCTTTCCCATAATGAAAAGTGAAGCATTACACTTCAATAAGAGCCAAGGATCGATTCACCGTCAGATTTTTCATTAAACATCAGAACGGGAAATTTTATCAACAAGTAATAGACAGAAACCAGATTGGAGAAACACCAAGCGCTATAGCTTCATATTTGAAGCTCCCTAATTCCAAACCGGGCATTGTTACTGAAAAACTGGAGCAACTCTGTTGTCTAACTCGGGTGCAAATGAGACAATGTTGAAACAATTAGGAGGCTGGAAATCAACAGCAATTGCTCAAGGTACTTTGTTATTTATTTCATTAGAAAATTCAATCTAAATATCTAAATAATATATTTTTTTTAATACAAATTTTGTTCATGAATAATTTGTTTATTTACAGGGTATGTGAAAAAATCAATGAAGAATCGGGAAAGAATCTATGAGAGCATAACCCATGCATCAGAATTCTCTGCTCGAACTAATCATCAATCATCGACATAAACTGATCCACAACCAACTGAACCACGTACGTTAACGAAATCATCAATGAACGTTTTTGAAATGATGTTTTTTTGTTAAATGATTTGAAAAAAGTCGTAGACTTTTCAAAAAAACCAAAATGAAGCTGAATGTCGCTGTTTTTTGAACTTTTGTCAAGAAACTTTTGACCGGTAGTATATGTCTTTTAATAATGACGATAAAGTCACTCTCTTGAATATTCATATTGCAATTGATTGAATATTCATTCTTTAATTTCAATTTTTATTCAATTTACTCACGAAATTTATTGAAATTTTGGATAATTGATACTTCATTGATAAGTTTGATTGTCAGATTGAAATTTTAAAAAATCAATATGGCGTTCATAATATGGAGACATATAGCGGTGCCTTGATGCAAATTAAAAAAATGAAACCCGAGTACAGCATCTTCTTTCGAGAATGAAAATCATTTACATAATTTCAATTCGTGAATAAATGAGAATTGAAACGTATTATTTAACCTCAATGTAAAAGAAAATTGAAATCGTTTAGCATGAAGGTGAATGGGCATATGTAATTCCTCGTAAGTAATAGCGAAATCAATTAACACCTGTTCGGTGTAGGGATAACTAGAGTTCGGGTAGAAAAATTTGAAGATTTGACTGCATTTTCGTGGAAGAATATAAAATCAATCATCATACTCGTTTCCATATCCAGCAAATCAACATAATATTATAGGAATAAACAATAGATTTTAAAAATACTTACACTAATGTAAGTACACTAGGGTGGCCGCAATTCAGGTCACTTTTTTTTTTGCAAATTCCTTCGCGGAAACATCATCAACATCAAAAAAAAAAAAAATGTGCACCAAATTTGAATGCGCTAGGAGAATTTAAACAAGTGCCACCGAAGAGTTAAATTTTTAAATGCAAAGCACGTGTATTTATCAAACTAGTTACTTAAATATTATCTGCCTCCCATAATAATGACGATAGAAATCTGAAATTTGGTACACTTGTTGTTCATAGTAAAGGGTACAGAACAGATTTTTTTCAGATTTTTCCGAAGATTATTTCCGTGATTTTTACCCTTACAAAGATAACCATATTTTGAATTTTTTTAGTGCTTTGATCACGGTCAATCGAAGCACTTTTAAACGTCACTTTGAACCATTTAGACAAAGTTTGAGCCGTAATCAACAGTGTACACTTCCCAATAACTCATTAAAATCTGAAATTGTGTGAGAATTCATCGATGAAGCGCTTCAAACAAAGTCCCTCTGCCAACGTTTGGATACGTTTTTTAAAAATTTCCGTCAACTTGTTTCATGATTAAATTTCGTTTCTCATCATTAGTGAGTCTTTTATTCCCACTTTTGAAGAACCTGTGAAGTTACATGGAAAACAATTTTTTTTTCAAATCAATGAGTGAAATTATTTTTTTACTTTTGCTTCCTCATCGAGGCAGCTTTGTGACGATGAAAATTTTTTTTTTCCAGTTTTCAATGTCAATGTGCTCAAAATGTTCCAAAACATCGAAAAATCATATCTAGAAAAAATGTCCGAATATGCGCGCGCGCGCGCGCGCGCGCGTGTGTGTGTGTGTGTGTGTGTGTGTGTGTGTGTGTGTGTGTGTGTGTGTGTGTGCGTGTGTGCGTGTGTGTGTGTGCGCGCGGGTGTGCGGTTGTTATGGCACTGCAAAATTCAAACGCTTATAAATCGGAAACGGTTTGAGATACAGGGCTACCGTTTTACACAGATGTTAATCTATACAAGCTCTTCACTCTCTGATAATTTTGTCAGAATTTGTAAAAAATTACGAATCTGACGACGTTTTGAAATTTTCATAAAAAGGGTGTCGACGCTCTAACTTTCGAAAATTTAGAGATTTATTAATAATTTTTTTTTTATAAATAGCCTATCATAATAGGAAGGTTGGTATTGAATTTGGGGAATATCGGTTGAGTGGTTAAAATTTTATGACATTTTGAATTTTACGAGACTATGAATTTTTCAAAAAATCGTCCAACCGCTTCAATTTTTGGAAATCTTGTAAGATATTATGTATAAGTCTGTACTTCCTCTATACTTTTCAGCAAAGTTGTCAGAATTATTTAATTTCAGTCTAAATAGAAAAACAATGAAAATTGAAAGTTGCAAACTGTTTTTTCTGATGGCTCGTCATTCAATTGTTTTTCATGGATTTAAACAAAGAGATAAATTAAAGTTCGTTAAAGAAGGCAGAGAAAATAATGTATTTACATTATTTCCTTGTATACAAAAAAAATGCTGCAAATTGAAATTTGCAAATTGCTTCCTCAAGATGATCAAAATGCACGGTGCTCAAGATGCACGATGCTCAAAGCTTCCTCTATGAGGAAGCCAAAATGATAAATATAGCACCTCATAGAGGAAACTTTGAGCATCGTGCATCTTGAGCACCGTGCATCTTGATCATCTTGAGGAAGCAATTTGCAAATTTCAATTTGCAGCATTTTTTAAAAGTATTAAAGTAAGCTTAACGTGATATAAATGTAGTGGACATGAAGTATCATTTTATGGATCATGTTGTGTGATTATTATGATTTTTTTCTATAAATTGTGCATAGTGATGGCACTTACTAGTGTTGAGCCTTGTTCATTTTTTAATGCAGGAATGGATAAAATTTGTTCTCTTTCTTAGTTCGTTTGTAACTATAGTTATGACTTTAATTCTGTCATTCAAGAATAAGGGCACAAGGGTATGTAGTATACAAGAAGGAAGTAAATTTTGATTTTTTTTAGGTAACTTTCTACGAATTTGAAGATATTCTTCTTTTCAATCTGACGTTATGTATTTGCTTGATAAATACATTGGTTTTTTCATAACCCCAGAATCAATGGTTTTCTTTGAACGGTTTCATATTGACACCAGCTTCCTCAATTGCGATGTCTCCCAATAGTGTTTGAGTACGAGCTATCAATTTGGTGCCCAAATCGTGAAAAATATTGTTGTTGTCGACGACGTTGCCGACAGAGGAATCAAACTCATTACAGAGTACAACAGCAGACTCACTAACGATAACGAACAAAAACAATTCCTTTTGTAAGTTGTCGGAGATTACCATAAAATGTATCCAGATGCGAACAAGTAGATTTTGCTTCGACCGCTTCGCCGACGAAATCTCCCGTAAATTCCAATTTGTATGAGTTATTGTTAAGTGTACACTGTTGATTATGGCTCAAACTTTGTCTAAATGCATCAAAGTAACGTTCAAAAGTGCTTCGATTGACCGTGATCAAAGCACTAAAAAAATTCAAAATATGGTTATCTTTGTAACGGTAAAAATCACGGAAATAATCTTCGGAAAAATCTGAAAAAAATCTGTTTCGTACCCTTTAATATGAACAACAAGTGTACCAAATTTCAGATTTCTATCGTCATTATTATGGGAGGCAGATAATATTTAAGTAACAAGTTTGATAAATACACGTGTTTTGCATTTAAAACTTCAACTCTTCGGTGGCACTTGTTTAAATTCTTCTAGCGCACTCAAATTTGGTGCACATTTTTTTTTTTTGATGTTGATGATGTTTCCACGAAGGAATTTGCAAAAAAAAAGTGACCCGAATTGCGGCCACCCTAAAGTACACTCACTTTTATCGGCTGCTTTGAACAATTTTCTTCAAGATACTAATTTTGTTGAGTTTGATATCAGGAAGACTGTTTCAACGACTGAGGCTATTTCGACGGTTCTTTTATTCTAATGAATACCAACGCAGGGTAAGTGTGCGTAAAAATATGTTAAGGAAGTTGAGGCTGTACAGTCATATTTTTACCCAAAAGTGATGACCTGTACCTTTCAAAAGTTAGGCCAGTTTACAGTTTGGCAATGTTGCATACACTTTAAAGAAAAGTTGGGGAAAAAGAGAGGAAAAACTGGTGAAAGCTCAGTCGAAAACACGAACAGTGACGATCCTAGCCTCAAAAAACTGCAGGGAAAACAGATTATTATTAATATAATCTCAGCAAATCTCCTAATAAATCTGAAAAAAATTGACATTATTCGGCAAGCCTTGCTCATGGTGCCCAAAAAATTTCATATTTTTAGCATCATTTTTAACGGAGATATCACCGAATGTGTCTTGACTTCCATAAGATTACATGTTGTTTGGCCCAAATTGTTATTGATTTTTCTCAGCAACGACGCTCCTAAACTGTCTGAAAATTTAACTAATTTTTTTTTACACTTCACTTTATAAGATGCAATCGGTTTAAAAGCGGTGACATCATTTTCATTCTAATGCCTCAACTTCCTTAACAATGCATTTTGTGAAAAAGGGTAGTGACATAAAAAAATAATTAATAAAATTTTTCGAAAAGTGGTCCCAAACCAGAATAGTAATTAACATTATGAATCCCATTGCTCAATTGACTGGATCCCTGTTCCCGTGTACTTCCTGAATGAAAAAAAAAAATATTTTGAAAAAAAAGATGAAACAAACGAGCATGCAGTAATGAACTCTATCCATCACGAGGAAGTCTTGACAATTTGCGAAAGAACGTGAAACGGTACCGACCAATGATAAATTGTTGGCCGGTGCGACAATCAATCATGGACTATGCCAGTACTACATTTACTCGTGAAGTTCCAGGAGGTATTACAATAATCAAAGATCCAAGATCATAGATCTGTACGTGAATCACTACTCCGTCGATCATCCCGTTCACGCGATCGTTTTCCGACAAATGATCGCCAGTCCCCGATAAGTTTTAATGGTCCATGACACCAAATAGGTTTATCGATGTAAATGATTTTCTCATAATATTTTACACGTTGACGCATTAAAAATGCAACGGTGAACCAAAAGGTCATTTCACTTTGGAATTTCGGTACTTATCGACCTGAGAATTCTACCAGCTCTCAAACAATTGCTTGAATAAATAAGTTACTGAGCCAATAAATAATCGTGTTTTTCCATATGTAATAAAACGCAAAATCCCTCCATTCTAGCTTGATAAAATTGAAAAAAAAAAAATATATTTATCGAAATTTCATTCATGTGGAATTAAAGCTCTAATTTTTGTTACACCGCTTATCCCTGCATTTTCAATTTAAAAAAATCTATTCTTCATCTTTTTGGAAATGAATAGCGGTTAAAAATGACAGTGAGAGACATTCAGTCAGAAAGCACAAAAGGGAGGGAGAACTCAACTCATCGATCATTGAATAATACACTGGGGTGCGAATTTTGTCAGACAATTAAGTTCATTGCGCATTCACACTTGTTTTGATATCCGAAAGAAACTTGCGGAAAAATATTCGTTCAAAAATAATAATGATAGGCGATCACTTTCAATGGGAAAATCCGTTAAAATGAGGTTTTGTAGGATTTACTCGAGTGAAAAATACAAAAAAGAATGTGGTGATTCTCCATGCCGTGCTGTTTTTGAAAAATATCGGTTTTTTTCAAACTATTTATGGGGAATAAAAGCACCGATTTTATACATAATTCGGGTAATCGATCGAAAAATCTTGTGTCAAGGAGCGTTTACCGAAATCGAGTTCATCCCGATACGTAAAAAATCATTCTTTCGATTGACATTTTTTACGCTTCTGAATTACTGAATGTTTTTTCAGAATGAAAAGATTTTTTGTTCGCTAAAGAACAAATGCGAACGTTAGTTGACCGGATTCTGTTGACGAACGAGTCGTGCATCGATAATCGAACCTGTCTGTAAGGTTTTTTTACTATTTCATTTATGAGAAGTAATTTTTTTGAACAATTCGTCATAATAATCGATGACTAAATGTTCCCTATGTTTTTTTTGAGATTATGATTTCGGGGAATGTTGATTTTTTATAATAATTCGTTTAGACGGAATGTTTAATCAATTAAATTTTGAAAAATCAAGATCAAATCCTTGATCAGCGACCCAAAAAACTTTAGATACTTTACCACTAAAGAATAGTTTTCATTATACTAAAATTCTAATAGAGCCGCAGTCGGGTTCGACCGAGAAACCTGTTAAAAGTTTTAAAGGAATTCTCGTTTCATGTTTTATTCTCATTGTCTTAAAAGCGCAAGTTCGAATGCTTACCATTTGAAAACTATCTCGAATTTTTCCCAATGGCTTGGTAGGATTACTTGCAACATCGTTCCGAGCCGGTACCCGGACAGTAAGTCTTTCTGAATCACTCTCGAAGAGGCGATTTTATTGACTTTTCCCCAACAATCAGTCAGTCTATTTTTGATAATTCTATTGACTCAATCATCGGATGAGAAAATTGTAAAAGAAAAAATTCCGAGATGTGGTATATTAATATTTTTTTTCTAGAGAGTAATAATATCATAACTCAAATCACAGAAGGCAATCATAGAGGAATTTAACACGCTGCAAGCTCACGTGAAACTGTTTGTTATTGTTGTATTTGGGGATTTTTCAATCCTTAGAATTCAGTTATTTTATAATTTAGAAATCACAACTGTTGAGGCGTTAACAACAACGCATTTAATAATAATTCTTCGGAAATTTGCGTATATCGATAGTTTTGTCAGAATAGGTTATCCACTTTCCGTTTGACTATAATTTTCGAACTTATTTTATTGAACAAAATTGTCATGAGAAATCACGAAAAGCACGAAAAGTCGCTGTTAAAATTATTAAATAATTCAAGGAAGTATGTGAAGAATAAATGACACTCAATAAAACCCAATTTTCGATAACATAAACCGTTTATTTATTTGGTTAAATAAGAATATTTAATAAATAGTTATATTCGTGATATTTGATAGCATTCCTTGATTTCATTTCCAATAGTAGATATCGATATTGACTAACAAAGAGATGTATTATTCCTTGATAACGTTTTGATATAATTCGTGATACCATCGTTTGGAATAATCAGATATGATAACGATCAAGAAAATGAGCTAATATAATTATTTCTAGAAAAACTTACGGTTAATTTCGATGCTTAACTTCACTTAAATAATCCAAATTGATTTTGATTAATTATGCGAAATTTATCTTGACGGTTCGGAACAATCTTCTGAAGTTCATGAATCAATATTCCATTATGGTAAAGTCGCATTAGTCTTTCAAGAACTCAAAATCATGACTTTTTATGTGATTTATCGTTGTTGTGGTTCTGATGTCAAAAAACTGACTAACTCTAAAACTTGCAAATCAATAACCCTTAGCAATTAATTAAACAACAAAAACCCGACTTTATTACCATCTTTGTTATTTCTTTTATTTTCATCGCCTACTTTAACTCCTAAAATGGGCAACGGCTCCTCTGCTATAGGTTTTACCAAATCCTATACTATATTTTTAACAGTCGCTTTTATACCGAAGATAAACCGCTTTGATACCACTTTGATCTGGCAATGAACCAAGCCTGATGTCAATTTCTATGTGCTTCTTGCAATCATATTCTATCAATTAATTGCAGGTACAATCTATAAAGAGATTGATTTCGAAGACGAATTAAGGCTTAATCTATTCGTCAAACCCATCAATAATGTATTTCATTCGCTCCATATTCGTATCTTTATTTGTTTAAAAGTCAATTATGTTTCATTAAGGACCTTTATCATTCTCACCTATAGGTTGCCTTTTGTTGTATTCAATAAAAAAATATGTAGATTCAGCGTTTTATTTATTTTAAACTAAATTCAATCATAAGGTATATTTGGTTACATCAATTGTGCTCGCGTGTTTTTTCTTTCGCTCTGTTCCGTTGTCATGAATACAAAAAGAAGAAGAAAAAACAGTCTGTCGCTTGAGAACGGATATTTTTTATTTTTGATTTCCCGACTTCAATATCAAGGAGAAATTGATAATTATTGAGATGTTGGTGTTGTGATCGATTTATTCTTAAAAAAAGAACTACCGAAAAAAATTGTACTGTTTTCGGATATCGAAAATATCAAGATCTTTTTCAACCAAATTGATATTGAATCAATATAAGAAATCAATATCAGGTACTTGATTTCTTTAAATTCGTTCAATGTGTTTTTTTCTCCAATTTTTTCATGTGATGTTCGTACAGTAAATGTGTTATTTAATGCGCACTTTATTGGCTAGTGAAGGCCGCAGATTTGATTAGCTTTAATTTAAATTTTGAATGGCTGTGATTTATTTTATTGGTAACTTAAAAACCAAATCGATTAAGCATTGTTTTTCTCGCAAATTGAGACCAGCTGATTGATGATATTTTATAAAGGGCTGGTTATGGCCATGAATAATTTTTTAATCTATTCATAATTAAACGAGTATATATTTTTTATTTCTTAACGATTACTAATTGATTCATATTTTCCATCAGGTGGGAAGATTCATATTTTGTTCATCATTCGGCCATAGTTTGTTGTAGACGAATATCAGTTCTTTGACAAAACACAAATTTTCATTCAAGAAATTCAACCTTATGGTTTAAAACGAAAACGAAATACTTTCAAACATTAATGAGTAAATGAATTATCAAGAATCAGATAAAATAAACTATGCCAATGAACACGTGCCAAATTTCGATTTCGAGGAACTGACAAATTCCAAACATCACGTTGTTCTTATGAATTAAGACGTTGAATCTTGTTAAGTGTCGAAAAATTTGGGACAGACTTCACTGGTCATCATTGGAAGTTTTGTCTGGGTTGCCTTCGTTTTGGAGGCAGGCTTCACTACTCACTAATGATCACCGCCTCCTTCGCATCCTCTAATCGGGGTAGCTAAGCACAAACTCGAAAATTTTATGCCTTTCCTCTCGCCATAAAATCGCTCATACTTACAAGGGGCGAACCTACGCGCCCCTTTAACGTTCATTTAGCACCTGGTTAGAAATAGAACTATTATAGTTTAGCATTCAGACCTGTGTAACCTGTGATCAGGAAGAAAATACATTTTTTTACGACTTAATTTTAACTTAGTTTTTGTGCCTCTGGGGCTACTAGGTACTCCGAAAACAATCTCAGGCATGAGAAGAACAAAAGCAACAGGTAGGATCGAATAAGCATATTTTCAAAAATATTTTATGACGATTTTCAAACAACCAAATTTTTCTCTCTCATTTCAGATTTCTTTGTTACATTTCAGGTGTTTAAAAAGGCTTTTTCCCGAAAGAAGTTTCCTCAATTATTATTCGTACAGCGATAAATGTTAAAATGAGATCATTCTCGTTCACGACAATTTTTGAACTCTGAAATGAAATATAAAATTAATTAGAATACTGTGAATAGGTTGAAAATTTATATGAAATTGATTTGGAGCAAGACTGAGCTCACACGAGAAGAAAATCATCACGAAACTCGTGTGAGACGATGTACTGTGTCTTGCTCCAAGTAAAGAATTAAGTTGTTTACATAAGTTTGTTTAGATTACCTGAGGAAATCTTGACCAAATATAAACAAGTGAACGAAAGAATATGATTTATTAAATTACCTCGATCACTCGTTAATTCTAATACACAGATGCAACGGTTAAGATCTCAGGAAATCACATTCTCGATCTTGTACAATTCGATGATGTTCACACACAAACGTAGTGATAATGATCCAACCCGATCATTCGATAGTTCGAATACACAGATGCAACGGTTAAGACCTCAGGAAATCACCTTCCCGTTTTTGTACAAAATTCGATGACGTTTTTCGAAGAAGAAGCTGCCTCCAAGAAAAACAACACTTCTTTTTTTTCTATCTATAGTTCTCCATATATCTGAATTACCAGTCAAAAGAACAGTGTGACTATCTTCACGGTCAGCGCCAAACGATAAAAAACAACACTCAATTCAAAGAAAGATTGTATCATCAAACGAACAAACTTTTTTTTATTTTTATAACATTTTAAACAATAAAATATCAGATTGACTACGCGAATTTTGAAAATTAGCAATCGAAGTATCTCTAAGTATTTCATAATTCATAAGTGAGTGAGGAATATTGAATAACCAATAATAACGTACTTTCAAGTTCTGTAAACATAAAAATTTGAGACAATAGCACTGCTCAAATAATTCAATGTTTGCCTTCCGAATAAAATGAAGTTAACCAACAAGATATGTGAAATTGAAGTTGTATCGATTTCAAAAAGCCCTTGGGTGTTCTCTCCAGTAAATATTGAATTTCATAACCGTTATTACTGGTAGTATAATCGTCATTATAATCACAAAAAATGGACCCATCGCCGATCTTGTTCAGCTGTTTCGAACGGAGACTTGAGTACTACTCGCGACCACTAGGTGGCAGCCCGGTAGTAAGTAGATCCGATAATAGTCGACAGAGGGCGCGCGCGTTCGGTGCACACGCGTTCAGCAACGATGCCCGGAGGCTGCCATTGTGTCCAGCCTCTCTTATAATCTAGATCGGACTCCTTGCACAAAGTTTTTTTTCTTCAATTTTTTGTTCACTGAATCATTTCACCGTGTACGAGAGCACCCTGCCGCGAGAGAAAATATAAATGCACTTGAGAGGGAGCACGGGCAGTTCGTTACGTACCTCGAGAGTCCGCGCCCGCATAATGACCGCTTTTGTACAACCGGTAGAAATCGACGCAGCACTACAAGCGAGAAAATACAATCCATAAGTATCGCACACTTATTATGCTTATATCAATTTATATATAAATATATAGTAACCCGCGCATGGACGGGGAGAAAGAGGCGAGAGCTAGAGGGAAAGAGTGAAAAGCAGAACGTGCAATAGGGCGAGTTCTTGAGAACGTGCGATCGACAGGTTTGTCCTGGTTTCGAAGCGTACGCGTCTACAATTCCCATGTCTAAGTGCTATGCGTAATGTACAATGCATTCTATGTAAAATCAGCTTATTATTCTCAGGCTTCTGCATTTTTTTCAATGGAGGGGAGAAGAGAATGCTGAAGCTAAAGACGAACGAGACTCTTCTGATGCGAACAAAACAGTCGAATACCGTTGGAATGATACCAAGTAAACTCTTCTGAAATCGGAGCGATAGTTAGCATTTTTTAAGCAAACTTCGTCTCGTGGTTGGTTATTCACTACAATAGAATGGACATCTGCAAACTTCGTTCACGAATACAAATTATAATTCTTATCAGTCGTTATTCCAGGTACGCCTGAAAACAGAATCACCAAAGAACAAAACGAACAAACCAATCTGTGAACGAACAGCACGACAGTTTTTTTTCGGAATAATCACACTTATCAATAACTTCCTTCTAAAATATTTCTTTCTTATAAAATCTGTCTTCACTTTTCTATCTCAATAATTTTCGCATTCGTCTATCTCTACTTTTATACAATTTTTTATACAGCATTGCCACATATACAAAATAAAAAAAATTATCGAATATAATGCAGTTTTCAACAAGTGATAAAAAATAGTAAACGACAGGCTGTCGAAGGCTTTTTTCTGATATAACTTTTTAGATTATGTTATATTATTTAATTTAAAAAATATCAAATAAATAATGTCTCGAAAATTTAGTCCGAAGACGTTAGTGAGTAAGCAAAGGTGGCGTGGGTACTGTACTGGAATTTTACTTTTCACGGTTTGAAATAACTCGCGAAAATCGAGTTTTGTGTCAAAATGTCAATAACAATATATCTCTCGAAACTCTTTGAAAATTTCCTTTTTTATTATACCAAACTCAATCACAGGATTCGTCACTTCGCATACACATCCAACCATATATATGCATGCATGTACTCGCTCATACATAGAGAAAAGTCTCGATATTTGAAACTTTATATGAAGAAATAAAATGCAGATCGTGTATTAATCGGAGCAAATGAAGAAAACTTCTCTGGTGATACTTGAAGACCCCCGTTGGCTCTTGTCCGAGGACTAAAGGCGTAGATTTTCGATGTGAAAAGACAGTGATGGGTCTCCAAATTTGGCTGGCCAGCCGATGATTCGGAATTTTATTGTTGCTTGGAAAATCCCATTCGATGATCCAGCCTCGTTGAGCCCCCGAGCGAAGAGGACGAGAGCTCAGAATAAAAAAATTTGGAATCAGTAATATGAATCTTCCGAATATAAAAAAAAGTATCCTAGAAAAAATTTTGCACTTTCACCTCAAAAAATGGCAGTATTACGATATCCATGACTCTAATTTTTCAACATACAGTCTTTATATCTGGCTCGAAAACTTTTTTCTATCGAAAGATAGGGTAGAGAAGAGTAGATTGTTTATCATTTTTATGTCGTTGGGAAATTCTTTTCCGGGAGTGAATAAGGTCGTTGCACATACAGCAACCGGTAAGAATGACATGCGGCCTGACACGATACTAGAGACGGTCCAACTGAGGCTTTGTGTTAAAGCTCCGAAGTATTGCCTTAAAAACGTACACGAAAATATTGAACGAAAATAACTGCAGGACTCTCCTTTTTGTTCTTTTCCATCACGACAAAAAAGTTTTTAGAAAATCAGACAAGGAATATGATATCTTTTAAAAGGATTCAAAACCCTTAAAGATCGATTTTCAAAAAATTACCGGATTATACTTTTTTAAATTACTCGTATTCTAGAATATTTGCGCCAAATTGCAAGCAAATTTGCCAAAAAATACTGCGTCTCGTGAAAAATTTCAAACCCCTATTTCACCCTTTTGAAGACCGAATGCCAATTTTTTTACTCCTGAAAAGTCTCATTTTGGGCCAAATGTAAGAACTGCATAAACTTGGGGCATCGGATATCGTAAAATTCCTTCAAAATTCTTTGAATCCACTATTTCACTACGAAAAATAAATATCCAAACGTTTAAACTTTTATTAAACATTTATTTTTCACCTAAATTCAACAAGTTAAACTATCATTACATTACAACGGTTTACAAAATAGAATGTTAATGACCGTCGAGGCCCAGTCATTCACAATTAGCAATTTAGCTAAAAGCACACTACAGATGTTGACCTCGGATTATCCTATGTGCGAGTATATCCAGTCAACGTAATCTGCTACTCTTGTATGAATATTTGGATAAGTCACACTACCACAGTTGAAAATATTGGAAATTATACCCTCCATTACTCCGTCGATCGTCATTGGACCACCCTCGTCACCCTAGAAGTAAAACGAACATAAATCATGACTTGCTATCTTTAAAACAGTTTTCAATTATTTTCAAGGTTATGGAGACATTTAAGCTCGAAGCAATTTAAATATATTATTTTCCTGAGAACGAACTTCCTCTATCCAAAGAAAAGCAGATTTTGCATTGACCAAAATCCACTGTTCTGCATAAACTAAATTCGATCAACTTTCAAGATTTAATTATTTTCAGAAATCGTCATATTAATGAGTAATGATTTATTAATTTTAACGATTGCCTAAAATATTATTAAAAGAACTTACAGTACAAGGTCCACTATTCTCATCAGGATTGTGAGCACAGTATTGAGTTGGGTAAACGGTCATAGCTGCCTCGGAGTATATTTTCTCGCAATATTGTTGAGATGTGACCATGATGTTAACACGCTGGAGTAACTTCGAGAACCTGCCATTCTGAAATTAAAATAAAATAATAATTATCGACGAAGCTTCAATTGTGAATCGCTTTTTCACAAACTCTCGTATCAACATGATCGAGGCAAAAATAATCGATGCTATAATCTAAAAAACTCTTCGCAACCTTTGCTAAAGTTAGATGACAGGAATCATGGACGAATTAAATCAACGGTCGAGATTCAATCCTACTGAAAAATCTATGAACTCGGATCAAGTATTTTTCACCGAATGTAAGATATTCGATAGTATTGTGAAAAAATAGAATCTGGTGTTAAAAAATCGTTCAAAAAACAATCTCTTTTTTTTCATGTTTTCAAACTCACCGTAAGGCGCCCCCAGCCAGAAACGGTGCCAATCGCGTTCTCATGTATTTCGGAGCCTCGTTCAGGTAAAGTAACTTTAGAGACAGTTTTGGAGTAAGAAAAAGGTGCGACTCTCAATAGCGCGATATCGTTGACCCACATTGGACCAATTTTGAAAGCTTCGTACTGAGGGTGGATAATTATTTCATAAACGTTATGCGGTTTGTTTAATTTCGTCAGGTCCGTTACGCCAGCAACAATTTTTATTCCATCCTTGGTCCTACTAAAATTTGTCAAAAAATTTTTTGATTTGGTTTTACACTTTTTTCAACTTTTAATGTATCCTTGGATACTTGATGCATCTTCTTACTCGGCGACACAATGGGCCGCAGTGAGAACGTAGCTGCTGCTCACAATGGTGCCACCACAAAAGTGAAAACCGCCCATGGTTTGTAACGATACCTGTAATGGGTAATCAGAAAATTTCAGTTTCCCTCAAACATCTGATTCCATTGGATCGATTCTTTTCGTTTGTTCTTCTCGCCACAGTGATTCATTACACGAGTTTATGATATTTTAACAATTTGAAGTATCTTAAACGAATTAGATATCGCAGTCGGTTTGTTGTCTTAATTTGACGCATGTGTACGACCAAAAATTTACTTTAAAATCCACCTTTGTGATGATTTTAGAAGAGAACTCGTAAACAAGTTCAAACATCTCGCTGTAAATGAATCGAATATCCATTTTTCAATAGGACACTGTGAAAAAAATTGCGACGCAAATACTACACGAGTTTTTGTCAACGTTTGGACATTACATTTTTAATTGATGAAAATTCTTCACACGATTCATTCGATAATTTTTGGCTCTGTGATTTGAGTATGACAAACTTAGATTCGGCAAAATATGTCTCATTTTTTACAGTCCACGTACATCGTAGTGAAATTGTATTTCGCGCCTCTTCCTCTAGATCAACTCGTAGTACCCCTACTTCACACCGGTCTTGCCACAATTTTTAAAGTTTGTAATTGTCATAGCAACGTCTCTACGTTGTATGTATCGTCATTCTTCTTCTTTGTGCCGGGAGCCACAGACGTGTTACAGAAAACTGACATGAATTCTCGGAAAAGAAAGAATTACTCTTCCGACGATGAAGAAAGGATTAAAAGGAAAATCAAACACTATGAGAGAAAGCTCAAAAAATCAAAAAATAAAAAGCGAGGTAAGGAAAAATTTTCTTCTGGTTCCTTGATCAATACATATGTTGCAGAAAGGAAAAGAAAGATCGTACATATCTCTTTGGTTAACGTATCAGTTCAACTGATACGTGGAAAATGCAATTTTCCAACCGATATCGAGTTTAGGTTGAGTTTAAATTCAACCTCTAACGCACGTGTGCTGGTCCAACTGGCACACGGACTCACGTCTGCGTTATGAAATCGAAATCACAGTTCATAAGGGTCCAACCCTTGTGATGAGAGTCGTACGTTACGTGGGTATGAAAATGAAGTTGTCAATTGTTGACAGGACATTCGTATCGGGACAGCGATTCTCGGGAAAGTTCAGTGGAAAGAGACTCGGAAATTCGTTCGTATAGTGAGGAATCTGGTGCAAATATCGATCAAGGAGGTATAGAGAGGGATCCTGAGGTTAGTCAAGAAAAGGTAATTGATCCACACCCTCCGGAGGATAAACTAGATTCAGCCGAAAATTTGACTTCATTGCGTGAAGTTTTAAATAGAAAAGATATTGAACCGATAAAAGGAGATTCGGTCGATATAGAATTAGACTCAAGTCTCTTGGCCGCGTTGGGGAAACGCTTGAATGAAGAAATCAGTTTTGCCGATGCCATTCACAAAGATTTAGCCGTGAGAATAAATGAGGTTATCTTGACGGGTTTACCAAATGACTTGAGAAAGGATTTATCTCAAAAATATAAGATTCCTGAGAATTGCAAATTAATGAAACCCCCCTCGTTGAATCCTGAGATAAAAAGTTCTTTACAAGACACCATATTTAAGAGAGACGAAAGAATATCCATGACCCAAGGCCGAATCGCAATGGGTCTCGCTGCGGTGGCAAAAGTCACTTCTGAAATTTTGCGAATTAATATGAGAGAAAAATACACTTGGGCTGAAAATTTGAGCGATGCTTCAAGGATCTTAGCAGATTTATTGCATGAAGAAGCGCAAATTCGGAGGAGTTTAATTCTTCAAAATATAAACCCTTCTTTGCGGGAAACACTTCGGGAAACAACTGCCAATGATCTGCTATTCGGGGAAAAATTAGACGATCGAGTTAAAACAACCAAAAGCCTTCAGAAGTCTGCACAAGATTTGAAAATGTTGACAAAAACGACAACCAACAACAAAACAAAAAACTTCAGAGACCCGCCACGTCGACAGGTTCAACAGAGGGGACTGGGCGGGTACAAGAACTCGAACCACAATCTGACATCAAAACAATCAGCGTTCAACAGTCGCAAATCAAAGTCGGAACAATACAGAAGCCCTCCACGATATCAACAACGCAAGAGACGTTAGTTGACAAAGTGAGTAATGTTACTGGCAGATTGAAATTTTTCAAAAAAGAATGGGAATCAATAACGACGAATCAAACAATTTTAAGCTGGGTTTCAGGTTATAAAATTCCATTCACGCGAATAGTAAAACAAAAAGTCATTCCAGTAGACAAAAACAGGTCTAAGAATGAATATGAACAGTTATCCCAATCTATAACACAATTAATTGAAAAAGGCGCAATTAGGAAATGTACTGCAGAAAATGATCAATTTTTATCCAGTTTTTTTCTTCGACCTAAATCTGATGGCACCAACCGATTCATTCTGAATTTGAAAAAATTGAATCAATATTTAGAACCAGAACATTTCAAACTAGAAGATGCCAGAATATGCATGAAATTGATTCGGAAAGACTGCTTCATGGCTACTATTGATCTAAAAGATGCATATTACCTGATTCCAATAGCAAAGGAAAGTACAAAATATTTGAGATTCTCCTTTGCGGGTAATCTATACGAGTTTGTATGTTTACCATTCGGTCTTAGTACAGCCCCGTTTGTCTTCACAAAAATTTTGAAGCCCGTTATGAAATATTTGAGACAATTAGGTTACTCTTCTGTCATATATCTGGATGACATAATGGTTCTTGGGAATTCGTATAGTGAATGCAAAGAAAATGGGGAAAAAACATGCGAACTCTTAGAGAAACTTGGATTCATTATCAATACAGAAAAAAGTAATTTAAAACCAAATAAGAAATGTAAATTTCTTGGGTTTCAATTTGATTCAAAGCGTATGGTTATTGAATTACCGGAAGACAAGAAAATTAAAACATTAAAACAAATAGAAACATTCAAGTCAAAAAGGAAATGTACAATTCGAGAATTTGCTAAATTTATTGGCATTGTCGGATCTTGTTGTCTGGCGTTTGAATATGGCTGGGTTCATATGAAAGCTTTCGAGAGAGAAAAATATTTGGCGCTAAAGGCTAATAATGAGAATTTTGAAGCATACATGGATTTGTCAAACAAACTTCTATCAGATTTCCAGTGGTGGAAACAGAATATCTGGACGGGTTTCAATCGTATCGGAATAAAAAATTTTGTTCTAGAAATTTTTTCTGATGCATCAAAATCGGGGTGGGGAGCGTGTTGTAAAACTGAACGTACACATGGTTTTTGGAGTAAAATGGAAAGAAACTCCCACATAAATACGTTGGAACTTCAATCAGCATTTTTTGGATTGAAGTGTTTTGCATCACATCTCAAAAATTGTAATATTCTTTTAAGAATTGATAACACAACTGCCATTGCCTATATTAATCGCATGGGTGGTATTCAGTATCCAAAATTAAGCAATTTGGCGAAACAAATTTGGGAGTGGTGTGAAATAAGAAAGATCTGGATTTTCGCTTCATATATATCATCAGGAGAAAATAACCACGCTGATTTTGAATCTAGACGACTAGAACCCGAAACAGAATTCGAAATATCGAATGAAGCGTTTAAGACAGTATGCAAGAAATTAGGAGAACCTGAAATTGATCTTTTTGCCACTCGAATTAATTCTAAATGCAAAAAATATATATCTTGGTTTAAAGATCCCGGATCATGGGCGGTTGACGCGTTTACGATTAATTGGAAATCATTCTTCTTTTACGCATTCCCTCCGTTCGCCATTATATTAAAAGTATTACAAAAAATTTGTATGGAAGGGTCCACAGGAATTGTAGTTGTTCCGTATTGGACAACACAGCCTTGGTTTCCTCTTTTCACTTCGTTACAAATATCAGAATTGATCATCTTTAAACCAAATATGAATCTTCTCCGTTCCTCAAATAGAGAAATTCACCCATTGTGGAATCAAATTACACTGGTTGCCGCAACGCTTTCCGGAGAGCGTTTGCTTTGAAGAAGATTCCCGAAGAATCAATAGATATCATGATATCATCTCTAAGTGAATCATCAATTAAACAATATGATGGAGCTCTGAAAAAGTGGTGGTCATTTTGTAACTTGAAACAAGCCGATCCATACTCAGAATCTGTTACTCTCATTTTGGAGTTTCTGTCAAAGGAGTTTACGAATGGAGCGTCTTACGGAGTTTTGAATTGTGCTCGTTCTGCTATTTCTTTCTTACACGATCAAGAAATTGGAAAGAATCCAAAAGTTAAAATGTTTTTTAGGGGCATTTCCAAACAAAGACCTGCAAAACCAAAATATGACGTAACTTGGGATCCAAAAATGGTTCTCGAATATATTGTCAAATGGTCAAATGATAATACGGAAAGCCTGAAAAATTTAACGTTAAAATTGGTCATGTTATTAGCTTTAGTAACTGGACAAAGGGTACAAACATTATCTCTTATTGATATAAGAGACATTTCTGAAATCAATAATCGAATAGAGATCAAAATCCCTCAAAAAATAAAAACATCAGGACGAGGACGTTTTCAACCAAATTTAATTTTACCATTTTTTACTGAGAATCGGGCTTTATGCGTAGCTGAGACTTTAAAATATTATATACAAAGAACAGAAAATCTCCGCAAAGATCATTTTTCGTTATTTATTTCTTTCAAAAAGCCTCACAATAAAGTTTCCAGTCAAACGTTGAGTCGTTGGATAAAAGATACTTTGCGTATGAGTGGAATTGATGTTAATATTTTCACGGCTCATAGTACTAGACATGCTGCCACTTCGGCAGCATGTAGAATGAATATAGATGTCGAAAGTATTCGTAAAGCTGCTGGATGGACTGAAAAATCGGGCACGTTTGCAAGGTTTTATAATCTCCCTATCATTCGTGAAAAAGATTTGTTCGCAAAAGCGATTTTAAATTCGTAAATGGGGAAAAATAAAAATAAATAAATAATTAAATAAATAAATAAAAAATTTACTTGTATCATCAATGTGATATCAATAAAGGTTTCTGTAACTCTATCTGCCGTAAAATCTTTGAACATCTACGAGTTGATCTAGAGGAAGAGGCGCGAAATACAATTACATGATTAAACGAACTTACCTGTAAGTGAAGTTCGATCATGATTGTATGAAGCGCCTCTTCCGAATAGATCAATCCCAACCCTCCCTTATATATAACTTTATCCCAATTAATTTACGGCAGTACTTTAAAGAATGACGATACATACAACGTAGAGACGTTGCTATGACAATTACAAACTTTAAAAATTGTGGCAAGACCGGTGTGAAGTAGGGGTACTACGAGTTGATCTATTCGGAAGAGGCGCTTCATACAATCATGATCGAACTTCACTTACAGGTAAGTTCGTTTAATCATGTAATTACTCGTTTCGAGTAGCTACCGCGATTCTCAATATAAAAAATGGCTATGACTATCTATCTCCCATGTAACACAACCTTGCTCTAAAGATTTTTATCAAAAATATTGTAATGCTTCGTTCGAACTTGTGTAAACACTTAGATTGTGCTTCCATACTCCGTGTATTTTCTTTTTTTGTTATTCAATTCGATTCCAAAGTACACACTCACTTGATACGGAATGTCTCTGATGTCAGCGTCTTTGCCATCTTCGATACCTAGGTGAAAATTTAATTATTGATCACTATGCGAACACAGGAAAAATTAAATCAGTACGAAGTTTCTCAATATTCGTTTATTTCAACATTCATAAACAATGCAGAAAAAACTTTCTTTGGCTACAAAAACCACGTCGTTTGAATAATTTCTTCATACTTATTGAGCACTTGGATATTTCATAAATCACGTACAATAATGAGAGTTTACTTAGTTTTACTTTAAAAATAATAGGAATATTGTCATACAATTTGTGTCTTCTTTGGTACTAAAATATTTCTGTATTATTGAGAAAGATTTAACAACTGAATATAATTGATTGAAAATATTATTAAAAATCAAATGAAAAAATAAATACTAACCTTCGCAGAGTGCCACGAGAGCAACAAATACTAAAGCTGCTTTCATCGTTTCGAAATATTAAAAAATTAATCTGCAACTGACGCCAAAATGCTTGAGAATTCGATTTATATTTTATCCAACGTGAAACGATAAACAAATAATTCTCATCGCGGATGTCCATATGTCGAAATAAATTCAGACATTATTGCAGAATATTATCGTCGATTCGCACCACGAGGCTTAAATTTATGCTCATTATTCTAGATGACATCCTTTGTCGATAGAATCAAAGCTGAACAAATAGTGAAAAGCTTTATCTTATTCACTCCAGTGAAAGTAAGGTTTTCGAAGGAGGGTTTGGTTTGATCAAAAGTTGATAATTTGCTTCACATTCGAAGAAGCTTGTGCTAACTAGGTCAGCATGGGGATGGCTTGTTTGCATTGACGTTCTCTTATTCAGTTCTGCTTACCTGAGCAGAAACCAAAGAAACTGCGTGGTTGCCATATAGCACCTCACTTCATTTTTCAAATTCTCGTATCAGAGCTACCTCGTTAACCCTCTCGGACCGTATGTTGCTTCTACGCAACACGCGCTTCCAGGCCCAATAAAACTGCATCAGTCAGTAAGGTCGGGGTTCTAACTGCTTATTTTCATCAAGCAAGGTTAGATTGCACGATAGATACTCCTGAACCAAGAGATAAACTTATGAGATGATTCTAAACATTTTATATGACAAAAAATGTTTAGAATCATCCAAAAATTATGTGTGAATTTTTTCGAGTTTTGAAATTTTTCAAAAAATTGTCTAAATTGAAAAATACAAAAATGGGTAGACAATTTTTCTAAAATATCACACGTATTTTTTAGATGATTCTCAAAACTTTTTCTTCCATATCATTTCTTTGTTAAGTTGAGACTTTCGAGAAAAAAAATCATGCAAGTTTACATCATGCTGTTTTGCAAAAACAGTCATTTAGCAAAAACTGCAAGAGAAAAAAGTGTTTATAAACAGTTTTTTGGAAAGGTCAGGCATTCAGGACACCTTTACTAGAAATAACGTGGTTATTTGAGTGCGGCAACAACAACGAAAATTGATTTAAAGAAAAAAAAAACGTTGAAAGATCTTGACTCTTCAATTGAAAGCGCAAAAATAATAAAGATTTTGAGTTAACTTTATAAAATAAATACCAGATTCTGAAAGAGAACCCTCAAAAGCCCCCTATATCCGATTTTAAAGAATTTTTCTTTTGTTCCTCAATTAAAACAGTGTACCTGAAATCGTGTGTCCAAAAATGTCGTTTTGCGCATTAATGGGTTAGTAGGGTAATGCTATACATCATTTTGAGGGTAGGAGTTTTGGAAATTTTTTCCGTGTAGCAGAATGCTTGTAGAGTAATTTCTGAAAATTTCAAGATTTTCCAAACGTATTGAGGCCCACAGTAAAATCGTGACCACAATCGCAGAAAAATTCTATGCATTTTAAACGGAAAATTTCAACCTCCATGATCGAGGGTTAAGCATTGTTTTAAAAATCTGAAAAAAATGACAGCATTACTTTTTATGTATTTCCAACCGATTTAGGGGGCCGCAAGAGTAAAATCAATTTTGATCCCAAATAACGACCACCCTATTGCATACGTATTGTTTTATTAGTATAAAAAAGTATTATTGTTGATGATGCGGTGAACAAAAAATGGAATACGATTGATTATATTATTCTTATGTATCTTGTTCTTATGTCTTTGTTCGTACTATGTGACATACAGAAATATTTATGAAACTTTCATAGTTTAATCAGTATCGTATTCTAATGTTAATTTCTGTATTAATCGGCACGTTCTATGCAGGCAATTTTGAAAAGAAGACAAAAAAGACTTCGGATTATTTCAAAAGTAAAAAATGATCCAATTCCTCTGAAGGAAGCGAAAAGAATGGAAAGGGACTTGATGAATTTAGCATTTCTTCCGGCGGATTATATCGAGGAAAGCTTCCAAATCATAAAGTCGGGGCTAGAAGAAAACTGCGTCTTGTACGATATTATGAGATCATTGTTTGATTATTTTCAAAAGTTCTGGATAAAAAGAGTGACGTCCGAGGTATTCAGCGTATTCCGGGAAAAACATCGCACAAACAACGTTGTCGAACGCTATCACCGGACGTTAAAAACGGAAATGGCGATACGGCCGGAAATCGTAAAGTTTTTAGGTATGATTCCAAAATATATTCGCCAATTCTTAAATCTGCATTAGCATTTTGATATTTGCTCTAATAACTTTTGACCGCAGATTCTTTAAAGGCATTGCAAGAACGGTTCCACCTGCAACTTCTGCAAGTATTGATTGGATTCCGACCGGCAGGGTGTCAAATGGACATCGGGTGATTCTCCATCGTGTCAAATGCCGATAAAATATAGATATACCGTTGACGACCATTCATGCGTCGGGGAAATTTAAGAGTTCGTTCGAGGCACGCTTTCGCAAAGTTCGAACTCGGCGAGTGTAATTTATTTGTCGATACACTTTTCCAGACGCATCCATCGATGCTTCAGGTTTTTTTGGCTTTGTAACGAGCCAAATTTTCACCTGGATACGTCTAAAAAGTTACAAAGTTTGTTCGAGGCACCCTATGGCAAAGTTTCTTCTTCTATTCTTTAGAACTGTTCGAAAGTGCAATACTTCTGGAACAAATAGTGTTTCATATCGGATTCGATTGTTCCGTGGTCCAGTCTTACAAGGAACATCACTTTGGTGTCCCCCTCCGATTTTCTTGAAACTGCTGTATGTGAAAGAGCATTCGAAAGTAAGAGACACGTATTTTTTTTTATCGGCGGAAAAAACGGTTTTAAGGGGTGAAACCACCCTTGAAAGTAAGGCATGTCAGGGGGTGATTTTGCAGTTTCACCAGCAAGCACTCAACTGATTTTGATAAAACCAAAACCAAAATGTTTCTTATCTGAAGTGATGAAAAGTTCACCCTGTGCACGAAAAAAAAAAAAAAAAACAGGGGGTTAACCACCCTTACATTCTTATATATCTCACGCCACAATAAAAAGGAACGAATATGAAGGAATGAAACGGGTTCTATTTCCATGAAAACATGAAAATAAAGTTCACGTGTTTTTGCATTTTTGCAAAATAGCAGTCTTAAGGGGGTGAACTACCCCTTTTTTGAATTTTCGTACCGTAGGTGGTTTATTTCTGTTTTACATGTTTTTGCTGATTCGAAATATTATAATAGTTTCGAATCAAGATTTTCTGACGTATCGAAGTCAATACAAGACTCTGAATGGGTGAATCTCCCCCACTCGATTTTCCTCTTTATTCGCTATTTCAAAATTTCTCCCTGCATTTCGTTCAATTTGGTTGCTCTGCATCGAAATTACAAATTTAATAATTTTAGGAACATATAAAACTCGTATTGACCTGGATGGTGTCGGTTTGGCGGGGGGGGGGGGGGGGGGGGGGGGGGGGGGGGAAGTTCTCACAACTACTTTTTCGGTGATCATAGAAAGCTTGTAAACTGCACGTAAATGAATAGGTACCATGCTACAGATAAAAATGCCTCTATAAAACACTTTCATAACTTTGGCGGAAAAATAGAGGCGTAGACATATGATCCCGGTGTTTGTGCTAGATAAAAATGTTATCAAGTAGTTATGATCACCTGATATTTTTGGCATTCTCACACACCGAATAACATTAGTCATTCCGAATATTCTTGAGTCATGCATCAGATAAAAACGTTATCAGGCATCGTGAGATTAATAAATATTTTTTTCTTTCGATACTTATTTTCGAAGGCGGTAACCATTAGCATTGTACTAGTGCATTTTTGAGTGAGCTCCAAATCGTGCGTGCTTTTTCTGTGCTTTTGGTGTATTGTGCCTACTACTTTTACCAGCATGAAAGTCAACCCAATCAACGTTATCAAATTGTTACTGGCTACATTTGAAGCTATGAACATTGCACAAACTCCTGTTAATAATGCAGAAATAGAGATGAAGGAGAATTTCGAAAAAATTTTAATCGATTCTATGCAAGATTACAACGGGATTGAGATGATACAGGAAGAAACTCTTGATTTTCAAGAACCATTTAAAGAGTTCGAAGCAATTGCTGTTGAAGATATGATATGGCAAAAGGATGATGATGTCGATTCCGACGCTTGTTCTGGTGACGATGAGCTGAGCTATGATTATAAAAAAAAAGCTGTTGAATATTGGAGATCTGGTAAAAAAAAGAATTACAGTGTTGAAACCGTCAAACAAAAATACAAATCTGTAAAATCCATACGGCAGTTACGACGCTGGGCACAACAACTGAACAAGGGTGGTACATATAAAGAAAAACTTGCTCGAATTTCTGAATACACATTACGGAATATGAAAACTGCTGTAGACGCGGGTGTCATTGTTCATGATATTGACCTTCGAAAGTGGGCTCTACAGGCACAGAAAGAAATAGGCCATGAAGATATACGATTCAAAGCTTCTCATAACTGGCTATGGAAATTTAAGAAATCGCATCGCATTGTTTCCAGAAAAATTAATAAATTTATAACGAGAAAAACTGTGGAGGAAGAAGCGCTTCTGCAAACAAATGCGGACAAATTTGTTCAAGATGTTAAATTACTAATAGAAAAGTATGGGTCAAGTAATGTATATAATTCGGACCAAAGCGGTTTTCAACTGGAAATCCATTCAGCACGAACTTTAGCGATGGAAGGATCGAAAAAAGTTGAATGCGTTGTACAATCAGTGTCTTCAACGACCCATAGCTACACGATTCAGCCAACAATAAATGCCAACGGGAAACTACTTTCTCCACTTTTCATAGTATTAAAGGAGGCAAAAGGTGAATTTGGACCGAGAGTAACGAACGAATTGTTTAAGCCAGATAACGTCATAGTAACAGCATCGAAATCTGGGAAACTTACTTCCGGTGCGTATTATCGTTAAGGGTGCATCAACTTTTTCCAAAATATAGTTATAAATATATAATTTGTTATATGTTTACAGATCATTTTAAAATTTGGATGGAAAAAGTTTTTTTTCCGAATGTTGGAAGTGACAATGTATTACTGATTGATTCCTGGAGTGGACACTGCCCCAAAGTTGTACGTGAAGCCACCCCTCATGATAAAAAAATCATCACAATGATTATCCCAAAAGGTACAACTGGAAAAATTCAACCGCTTGATGTATTTGGATTCAGGATATGGAAAAATTTTGTACGACATTTTTCAGATAGTGTTCTATTAGTGGATGCTGATATAAATTTACATTTGAGGAATAATATAATCAAACTGCAATCTTTGGCCCACAATCAATTGTCATCTCCACGCTATATCAATCTTTTCAAATATTCATGGTTTAAAAGTAATTATATTACGGAAAAACCGGAATATTTCGAAAATCCTGTTGATTTTGGGTTCGGTCAATCAAAAACACACTGTGAAATACCTGGTTGCAATAATATAGCGATTATAAAATGTGCATGGTGCAAAAAATCTTTGTGTTTGAAACATTTTTTTGATGAATATCATTATTGTACAACGTATGAGCCATAATTGCTGGAAATGATAGGTTTTATTATATTTTATTTCGATATATGTACTTATCTAATAAAATCCGATTCTATACTATGAGACGGTTAATGAATTGTTAATGTGTATTGAAGTTTCATTTAAAAAATGTTCGTTAGTAAACAAGATCAACAGCATAGACTTATTCAGACTTCAAAGTTGAATCGTAGTAAATATCAAATGGCTCCCCTCCTCCTTCCCTTGCCCGCCAAGATTGAGGTCAATACGATCATTATACGTTCCTAAAATTATTGAATTCGTAATTTCGATGCAGAGCAACCAAATTGAACGAAATGCAGGGAGAAATTTTGAAATAGCGAATAAAGAGGAAAATCGAGTGGGGGAGATTCACACTTTCAGAGTCTTGTATTGACTTTGATACCTCAGAAAATCTTGATTCGAAATTATTATAATATTTCGAATCAGCAAAAACATGTAAAACAGAAATAAGCCACATACAGTACGAAAATTCAAAAAAGGGGTAGTTTACCCCCTTAAGACTGCTATTTTGCAAAAATGCAAAAACATGTGAACTTTATTTTCATGTTTTCATGGAAATAGAACCCGTTTCATTCCATCATATTCGTTCCTTTTCATTGTGGCGTGAGAAATATAAGAATGTAAGGGTGGTTAACCCCCTGTTTTTTTTTTTTTTTTTCGTGCACAGGGTGAACTTTTCATCACTTCAGATAAGAAACATTTTGGTTTTGGTTTTATCAAAATCTGTTGAGTGCTTGCTGGTGAAACTGCAAAATCACCCCCTGACATGCCTTACTTTCAAGGGTGGTTTCACCCCTTAAAACCGTTTTTCCGCCGATAAAAAAAAATACGTGTCTCTTACTTTCGAATGCTCTTTCACATACAGCAGTTTCAAGAAAATCGGAGGGGGACACCAAAGTGATGTTCCTTGTTAGTCGCACTCCCAATACCCGTGAATATCAAACGATTACTAAATATTTCATGTATCCCCATCGAAGCAAATCGTATCCGAGCAAGAGTTTGAGTATTTCTGAAAGAAAATACGCAAGATAACTTAAAGAAAATTTAAAAATCCGCAGATGGGTTTCTCTGAATATTTCTACATCATTTCATGTTTTCTAGCTTTTCGAACAAGCTCAAACTTTGACGCATAATCGGCAGAGCATACAAATCTCGAAGCTAACGAGAAACGTAATGTTTCTATTGACAACAAATATCGGTCATTAACAGCTCTGCTGTCTGCTGGTCTGAGGCTCGCCGAAATTAAATCTCTGTCATTACTCCGCGAGGTTATGATGCCACACGGGGTTAGGGATCACTTTTGACACATCGGACTGAAATTCGTTCAATGATCGACAAAAGATGATATGCAGTAATTTGACCAGCGGTAATATTAGCAGAACCAGGCATTAAATGAAGGCACTGTACAGTGAGATCAACGACCTCACTAGAAAATAAAAAAATCGCGAAAGACGTTGGCCCAAAATATTTAGGTCCTTCGAGCCGGATACAGTGATGTTGGAAACTCAGTTATTGTGCAGTAATGATATAATCGAAAAGATTTGAGCAACGTCGAAAAGCTCCAATACTTGAAGGCGTGCTTATCGCAATATTGAAGGCGTGATAATTACGATCGAGCCTGGTCGTTACTTGAAGATTCGTATCAAGACGAAAGAATAAAATAATTTCACACCATCTCAACCTTTTATTACGTATGCCTCTACAAGAAAAGAAAGAAGCCTCAAGTCTTACGAGATTAGCCGACGAAACTCAACAACACGTTCTCTCTTTAAAATCACTCAATGTCGAAATCGGTGAACACGTTATTATTAAAAAAATCATCGAAAAACTGCCGAAATCAACGAAACAAAAATGGGACGAAACGCTAGAAAGAGAGCAATTTCCGGAACTTAAAAAACTCCTAGACTTTCTCTATGGGACGGCATCACGCATCGCTCAATGGGAAACAGATGGTCGCGAATCAACAAAAAAATCAGAGGAACCGAAATCTCACAAATTCAATAGTAGATATACAAGGCCGGTTCTGGATACTTTTTTGCTGAGTCATTGTCACGATGACGACATCATCTAGAACCTTCTAGAACCTTCGATGACGTCATTTCGAATGTTCCAGAATGATGACGTCATCGATGACGTCATTTAAAAAAAAAAATAAAAAAAAATAATAAAAATTTTTTAAAATGACGTCATTTCGAATGTTCCAGAATGATGACGTCATTTCGAAATGAGACGTTCTTTCCTGTTTTACCGACTGAACGAAATATTCTATGAGACGTTCTGTTCTTTTTCCTGTTTTACCGACTGATTGATACGACATCATTTCGAACGTTCTGGAACGATTCGAACTGGATCCAACGGAAATGACCAATCAGATGATTTCGAATATTCCAGAATTATGACGTTATTGATGATTTCATTTCAAGATCATTTCGAAAGTTCTGGAACGATGACGTCATTTCGAATGTTCCAGAATGATGACGTCATTTCGAAATGAGACGTTCTTTCCTGTTTTACCGACTGAACGAAATATTCTATGAGACGTTCTGTTCTTTTTCCTGTTTTACCGACTGATTGATACGACATCATTTCGAACGTTCTGGAACGATTCGAACTGGATCCAACGGAAATGACCAATCAGATGATTTCGAATATTCCAGAATTATGACGTTATTGATGATTTCATTTCAAGATCATTTCGAAAGTTCTGGAACGATGACGTCATTTCGAATGTTCCAGAATGATGACGTCATTTCGAAATGAGACGTTCTTTCCTGTTTTACCGACTGAACGAAATATTCTATGAGACGTTCTGTTCTTTTTCCTGTTTTACCGACTGATTGATACGACATCATTTCGAACGTTCTGAAACGATTCGAACTGGATCCAACGGAAATGACCAATCAGATGATTTCGAATATTCCAGAATTATGACGTTATTGATGATTTCATTTCAAGATCATTTCGAAAGTTCTGGAACGATGACGTCATTTCGAATGTTCCAGAATGATGACGTCATCTCGAAATGAGACGTTCTTTCCTGTTTTACCGACTGAACGAAATATTCTATGAGACGTTCTGTTCTTTTTCCTGTTTTACCGACTGATTGATACGACATCATTTCGAACGTTCTGGAACGATTCGAACTGGATCCAACGGAAATGACCAATCAGATGATTTCGAATATTCCAGAATTATGACGTTATTGATGATTTCATTTCAAGATCATTTCGAAAGTTCTGGAACGATGACGTCATTTCGAATGTTCCAGAATGATGACGTCATTTCGAAATGAGACGTTCTTTCCTGTTTTACCGACTGAACGAAATATTCTATGAGACGTTCTGTTCTTTTTCCTGTTTTACCGACTGATTGATACGACATCATTTCGAACGTTCTGGAACGATTCGAACTGGATCCAACGGAAATGACCAATCAGATGATTTCGAATATTCCAGAATTATGACGTTATTGATGATTTCATTTCAAGATCATTTCGAAAGTTCTGGAACGATGACGTCATTTCGAATGTTCCAGAATGATGACGTCATTTCGAAATGAGACGTTCTTTCCTGTTTTACCGACTGAACGAAATATTCTATGAGACGTTCTGTTCTTTTTCCTGTTTTACCGACTGATTGATACGACATCATTTCGAACGTTCTGAAACGATTCGAACTGGATCCAACGGAAATGACCAATCAGATGATTTCGAATATTCCAGAATTATGACGTTATTGATGATTTCATTTCAAGATCATTTCGAAAGTTCTGGAACGATGACGTCATTTCGAATGTTCCAGAATGATGACGTCATCTCGAAATGAGACGTTCTTTCCTGTTTTACCGACTGAACGAAATATTCTATGAGACGTTCTGTTCTTTTTCCTGTTTTACCGACTGATTGATACGACATCATTTCGAACGTTCTGGAACGATTCGAACTGGATCCAACGGAAATGACCAATCAGATGATTTCGAATATTCCAGAATTATGACGTTATTGATGATTTCATTTCAAGATCATTTCGAAAGTTCTGGAACGATGACGTCATTTCGAATGTTCCAGAATGATGACGTCATTTCGAAATGAGACGTTCTTTCCTGTTTTACCGACTGAACGAAATATTCTATGAGACGTTCTGTTCTTTTTCCTGTTTTACCGACTGATTGATACGACATCATTTCGAACGTTCTGGAACGATTCGAACTGGATCCAACGGAAATGACCAATCAGATGATTTCGAATATTCCAGAATTATGACGTTATTGATGATTTCATTTCAAGATCATTTCGAAAGTTCTGGAACGATGACGTCATTTCGAATGTTCCAGAATGATGACGTTATTTCGAAATGAGACGTTCTTTCCTGTTTTACCGACTGAACGAAATATTCTATGAGACGTTCTGTTCTTTTTCCTGTTTTACCGACTGATTGATACGACATCATTTCGAACGTTCTGGAACGATTCGAACTGGATCCAACGGAAATGACCAATCAGATGATTTCGAATATTCCAGAATTATGACGTTATTGATGATTTCATTTCAAGATCATTTCGAAAGTTCTGGAACGATGACGTCATTTCGAATGTTCCAGAATGATGACGTCATTTCGAAATGAGACGTTCTTTCCTGTTTTACCGACTGAACGAAATATTCTATGAGACGTTCTGTTCTTTTTCCTGTTTTACCGACTGATTGATACGACATCATTTCGAACGTTCTGGAACGATTCGAACTGGATCCAACGGAAATGACCAATCAGATGATTTCGAATATTCCAGAATTATGACGTTATTGATGATTTCATTTCAAGATCATTTCGAAAGTTCTGGAACGATGACGTCATTTCGAATGTTCCAGAATGATGACGTCATCTCGAAATGAGACGTTCTTTCCTGTTTTACCGACTGAACGAAATATTCTATGAGACGTTCTGTTCTTTTTCCTGTTTTACCGACTGATTGATACGACATCATTTCGAACGTTCTGGAACGATTCGAACTGGATCCAACGGAAATGACCAATCAGATGATTTCGAATATTCCAGAATTATGACGTTATTGATGATTTCATTTCAAGATCATTTCGAAAGTTCTGGAACGATGACGTCATTTCGAATGTTCCAGAATGATGACGTCATTTCGAAATGAGACGTTCTTTCCTGTTTTACCGACTGAACGAAATATTCTATGAGACGTTCTGTTCTTTTTCCTGTTTTACCGACTGATTGATACGACATCATTTCGAACGTTCTGGAACGATTCGAACTGGATCCAACGGAAATGACCAATCAGATGATTTCGAATATTCCAGAATTATGACGTTATTGATGATTTCATTTCAAGATCATTTCGAAAGTTCTGGAACGATGACGTCATTTCGAATGTTCCAGAATGATGACGTTATTTCGAAATGAGACGTTCTTTCCTGTTTTACCGACTGAACGAAATATTCTATGAGACGTTCTGTTCTTTTTCCTGTTTTACCGACTGATTGATACGACATCATTTCGAACGTTCTGGAACGATTCGAACTGGATCCAACGGAAATGACCAATCAGATGATTTCGAATATTCCAGAATTATGACGTTATTGATGATTTCATTTCAAGATCATTTCGAAAGTTCTGGAACGATGACGTCATTTCGAATGTTCCAGAATGATGACGTCATTTCGAAATGAGACGTTCTTTCCTGTTTTACCGACTGAACGAAATATTCTATGAGACGTTCTGTTCTTTTTCCTGTTTTACCGACTGATTGATACGACATCATTTCGAACGTTCTGGAACGATTCGAACTGGATCCAACGGAAATGACCAATCAGATGATTTCGAATATTCCAGAATTATGACGTTATTGATGATTTCATTTCAAGATCATTTCGAAAGTTCTGGAACGATGACGTCATTTCGAATGTTCCAGAATGATGACGTCATCTCGAAATGAGACGCTCTTTCCTGTTTTACCGACTGAAAATTTTGGAAAAATGTTGGAACCGTAGATGTCGCAATTAATAGGAAGCCTGATATCAATACATTCCAAGAATTTCCAAATCTGATTGATGACGTCATCCTGATTTTTAAATTCTGGAAAATTATATGTCAGAGTGGGGATGTATCCTATAAAAGGGATTTTTCCTTTATCGTCACTTTATGCTGAACACTTGAGCGATACCGTTAACAACAAGCCGAACAATGGAAGCCATTTTGGATTTGCAAGGTTTTAAGATGCCTATCAATAAATTCGTATTAAAAGAGCTGGCAGTCATTAAAATTTATCCCAGTGCCGAAGCTTATGAGGAGTTTGGATGCCTTCTAGTTAAGCCTCCATGTGAATGGGATAGTTTACCAGCCAAGTATAAGAGTCAGAATAAGTGGTGTGAACGCAACCATCATGGTATCCCATGGAATACCGGTGATATTCCTTATGATGAAGTGAAGAACGTATTTGACATTATTTTAAAAAATGTGAGTTTTCTTTATGTGAAAGGATTGGAAAAAAAGCAATGGATCACCGATATTATAGGAAATTCAAAGTTGATCATTAATATGGAGGATTTGGGTTGCCCCGCATTGCGAAAATTACCAGCACCAACATATCAGCATTACAAGTATCACAATGGGGTACGCGAATACAATTGTGCCTTTGAAAATGTTCAACGTTTGAAGGAATGGTATTTGAAGCATGGTGTTGAAAATTCATCATTTCCACGATCCTTAAGAATCTTCGCTACATTGGGAAGTCTGAGAGCAATGAAGACGGAGGATATCGCTTGTCTTCCTCAAGAATTTATTCTAACTTATGCATGGAAGGACATTGACGATGTATGGGACAGACTTCCTAAAGAATGGCGTATCGATGAGGATTTCATGCGTTATCGCCGATGTCGAAAACACCATCAAAAAACGGATACCGATGAATTCGATGGACCTATACCGTTAATCATAAATTGTCTCAAATGTCAATTTTTTTCTGAAAATCTGTATGATGAATAAAATATTTACATGTTTTCAAAATGTTTCCAAGTTTTTTTGAAATCTAACAATACTGCTTATAAAAAGAGATAAATATCAATTACTGATTAAGAAAGAAAATGACTCATCTTCATCTTCAAATATGACGTACTATAGTTCAGTCATGAGTCGCACTATAGAACAACGTAGCAGCGATAGTTCGAGCATGCTTGCAACATGATGCTCTGTGGAGTTAACCACGTGGAGAAAAAATAATTATTTATATTTTTCTGGGTTATCTAGTGACGCAAATATGTATAATCAAGTTTGCTCTATGATCCAAGAAAAAGTTTTGTATTATTACCTGCTTATTCAAATACGTTTATAACACATATTTTTCCGTAGTGGTGCGTCTTATCTCCTGTAACCTGATCTTCTTTTGCGTGATTCAGTGATGAGAGACCCACGAAATATGCATTACGCAATTAGTAGTACTAATTGTTTAATATAATGTTTTATGCGAAGTACCCTTTATAAAAAATTTATTGCATATGAATTTGTAAATAGTTATAATATTTGATAAAAAAAAAAAAAGCTATGGAAATGCATCTGAACTTTAAATGATTATATATTGAATATTCTTACTGATCCATACTTTTGTAGAAACTTCAAGAACCATCTATCGTTAAGAAAATGTTCTATTATAAAAAATATCATTTTTTCCATTTGAAAACAATTTTTGATTGTGAGTATTCTATCACTTTTATCATTGAAAACATAATATACATTGTTTGTTCATATAATTTTTTACTTTGAATATTATTTTGAAATTTATTTATTAGAATGTTCTCGAGATTCTTATAGAAGTATATGAAGAAATTTCTAGAATTATTCAAACAATTTTGAAAACTATCTAAAGTAACCTATCATTTTACTTGATTCAAAGAAAACATTTTGTAAAGAAGTCTGTATATTTGAATTATAAACCAATGTAATGTTATAATTAATTTTTAAAAGAATTTATCGAGAATTTATATAAGTCGTATTTAAATCTTTCCCGAATCTATAAACATAAACATTTGAGCCTATATAAAACGACGCATCGACGAGTTGGACCCATCAATCGCTGAGAGTCACCGAACAATCCACGTCATCAATAAATCAAATTTCGTGAGTAATTTTTTAAAAGTCTTCCAACGTTAATTGTGCGGATTGTTAACTAAAAAATCATAAAAAGTGAAGTGTAAGAATATTCCATAATTAAATTTTTTATTCGAATTTCTTAAAGATCATGCAATCGTCAACCAACACCATAACCGTTTCGATCAACATACCGAGACCGTGGCTTTCGGCGTGCCCAAGAATGCTTTTGGAGAGTATCCTACGACGGGCGCTACGATCATACATCGTAGCAGATAACGATGTTTCTGTGAAAATCGCTGGGATTGAGGCCCAATTGATCGAAGGATATCACGGTGAATTTTGGTTTGTACCAAATAATTTCTTCAACGAGGAAAACGATGATGACGACGTCATCGTAGTCAACAACGAAGACGGCGACGACAATGTCATCGTAGTCAACAACGAAGACAGCGACGAAGACGATGATGACGACGACATCGTAGTCAACAACGAAGACGGCAACGACAATGTCATCGTAGTCAATGACGAAGACGACGACGAAGACGATGATGACGACGTCATCGTAGTCAACAACGAAGACGGCAACGACAATGTCATCGTAGTCAATGACGAAGACGACGACGAAGGAATCGTGGTCAACGATGAAGACAACAACGACGACGTAGTTGTACTCAATTAATAATGGTGAGTAATTACATTTTTTTTTAATTAAACTTCTGTCTGCAAACGTTTTTTTTTTTTCACACCTCATGTCTCTAAAACGTGGGTGGACCGTTTGCGTTTCATTCATTATTTCGCGAAAATTCAATTTTTTCATAATTTTTTCTATTCAACTGTCAACGAGTCAATGTTCTTGCTCAGACACGAACGGTTAAGAATTATAATTTCAATAAATTTTTCTAGAAATTAATGTATGTTTATGTTTTTTTGTTCAGTATTATCAACTGCGGATGGCTCGTACCACGATCGTCATTATCATCATGATCATGATTCTGATGATCATCATCATCGTCATTCACAGAATCATCGCGAAAAAAATAAATATAAATGTTATTACAGAGTAATTTCTATTACAGAGTATTTTCTTGAATAAACGAACGATTTATAATTTCTTACGTTTTCTTTATTTTCCGCTGACCTGCCTCACTCTCTTTCTGTGGCTGTTCGATTGACGATACGTTTCACATTCTGACTCAGGAAATAATCATAACTAAAATATATCTAATTTCGAAACCTGATAAAATTCGAATGTGTTGGAATTGAAGAAGTAAAAAATTTTTCTCTCCAAATTTTTCAAAAACCCCGTCGTTTTACAGTAATCTCAATCAATGTACTCGAGATTCCGCTGAAAAATATAAATGAATATATCGAAAAATCGAGGAGACAAAATGTTTTATCTCAACTCGCGACCCAGTTGAAAACCAAGCGATTCAAAATACCAACGTTTTTCCAAAACGATGTAGCACCCGTAATAAAAGTCGTAGAGACTTTTCAAATACACCAAAGTAAAGCTAAATGCCTTCTCCTCAAAATACGCCTTGTTGCATTGAAATATTTAAACCAGCGGCGCAATAGTACTAAAAAGAACATGAGAACTTTATCGAAAACTTTTCCCCGGTAATATATGAGGCATTCCATGCGGTTTCGAACAGTCAAAAAGTTGACTTCTCCTAACAATTAAAATTTTGTCAAATTTCTTAATTATATGAAAACGAGACGTGTACATTCTTTCAGAATTTTTCGATCCCATTTTTCGAGTTTTTCAACTTTTGAAAATTTTCTAAATACCTTTATATTCTGAAAGTTTACGATCAAACAGAAAAATGTTTCAGACAGAAAAGTTGTAGTTTTACGTATATTTTGTGAAAAAATTTTTGTTTGATTTTTTTCGAGTTTAAAAAATGACTATTTTCATCAAAAATAGACGAAAATAATTTTTTGTCATTTTGAGATTGTAAAAAATTGGTGATTCAATAATTACATAAAAATTTCTCGTTAAACTGTAATTATCGCGATCACCCCCTGATCATGATTACAGAGTATTTTCTTGAATAAACGAACGATTTATAATTTCTTACGTTTTCTTTATTTTACGCTGACCTGCCTCACTCTCACGAAATACAGTTCTCGCACGTGCATCACTTTTTGCTATCCTTGATTATTTCGCATCACTCGGCGATCCAGAAAAACATAAATAATTATTTTTTCTTCACGTGGCTGGCTCCGCAGAGCATTGTGTTACAAGCAGGCTCGAACTATCGCGAATATGTCGTGCTATAGTGCGGCTCAGAACCATCGTATGTCATATTTGAAAGACGAAGATGAGTTATTTTCTTTCTTAACCCATTAACACCCAAGCACCTCGATTTTTTACCAATCTTTCATCACGATTATTTTTTAAGTTAACGGTGTTGAAAAAATGTTGTTTTCAGATATATTAACGTAGAATTTTATGCTCTTTCAGAATACAGGCTCAAAATTCTGATCAGACATGAAGGAAAAAATATGGCTGATTAAAACATGAAAAACATGAACATTTTTGAAAAAAACTTTTTTTGTATTTTTTTGCAATATTACCGCAAAGAATTCGTACTGTAATCATGATCAGGGGGTGATCGCGATAATTACAGTTTAACGAGAAATTTTTATGTAATTATTGAATCACCAATTTTTTACAATCTCAAAATGACAAAAAATTATTTTCGTCTATTTTTGATGAAAATAGTCATTTTTTAAACTCGAAAAAAATCAAACAAAAATTTTTTCACAAAATATACGTAAAACTACAACTTTTCTGTCTGAAACATTTTTCTGTTTGATCGTAAACTTTCAGAATATAAAGGTATTTAGAAAATTTTCAAAAGTTGAAAAACTCGAAAAATGGGATCGAAAAATTCTGAAAGAATGTACACGTCTCGTTTTCATATAATTAAGAAATTTGACAAAATTTTAATTGTTAGGAGAAGTCAACTTTTTGACTGTTCGAAACCGCATGGAATGCCTCATATATTACCGGGGAAAAGTTTTCGATAAAGTTCTCATGTTCTTTTTAGTACTATTGCGCCGCTGGTTTAAATATTTCAATGCAACAAGGCGTATTTTGAGGAGAAGGCATTTAGCTTTACTTTGGTGTATTTGAAAAGTCTCTACGACTTTTATTACGGGTGCTACATCGTTTTGGAAAAACGTTGGTATTTTGAATCGCTTGGTTTTCAACTGGGTCGCGAGTTGAGATAAAACATTTTGTCTCCTCGATTTTTCGATATATTCATTTATATTTTTCAGCGGAATCTCGAGTACATTGATTGAGATTACTGTAAAACGACGGGGTTTTTGAAAAATTTGGAGAGAAAAATTTTTTACTTCTTCAATTCCAACACATTCGAATTTTATCAGGTTTCGAAATTAGATATATTTTAGTTATGATTATTTCCTGAGTCAGAATGTGAAACGTATCGTCAATCGAACAGCCACAGAAAGAGAGTGAGGCAGGTCAGCGGAAAATAAAGAAAACGTAAGAAATTATAAATCGTTCGTTTATTCAAGAAAATACTCTGTAATAGAAATTACTCTGTAATAACATTTATATTTATTTTTTTCGCGATGATTCTGTGAATGACGATGATGATGATCATCAGAATCATGATCATGATGATAATGACGATCGTGGTACGAGCCATCCGCAGTTGATAATACTGAACAAAAAAACATAAACATACATTAATTTCTAGAAAAATTTATTGAAATTATAATTCTTAACCGTTCGTGTCTGAGCAAGAACATTGACTCGTTGACAGTTGAATAGAAAAAATTATGAAAAAATTGAATTTTCGCGAAATAATGAATGAAACGCAAACGGTCCACCCACGTTTTAGAGACATGAGGTGTGAAAAAAAAAAAACGTTTGCAGACAGAAGTTTAATTAAAAAAAAATGTAATTACTCACCATTATTAATTGAGTACAACTACGTCGTCGTTGTTGTCTTCATCGTTGACCACGATTCCTTCGTCGTCGTCTTCGTCATTGACTACGATGACATTGTCGTTGCCGTCTTCGTTGTTGACTACGATGACGTCGTCATCATCGTCTTCGTCGTCGTCTTCGTCATTGACTACGATGACATTGTCGTTGCCGTCTTCGTTGTTGACTACGATGTCGTCGTCATCATCGTCTTCGTCGCTGTCTTCGTTGTTGACTACGATGACATTGTCGTCGCCGTCTTCGTTGTTGACTACGATGACGTCGTCATCATCGTTTTCCTCGTTGAAGAAATTATTTGGTACAAACCAAAATTCACCGTGATATCCTTCGATCAATTGGGCCTCAATCCCAGCGATTTTCACAGAAACATCGTTATCTGCTACGATGTATGATCGTAGCGCCCGTCGTAGGATACTCTCCAAAAGCATTCTTGGGCACGCCGAAAGCCACGGTCTCGGTATGTTGATCGAAACGGTTATGGTGTTGGTTGACGATTGCATGATCTTTAAGAAATTCGAATAAAAAATTTAATTATGGAATATTCTTACACTTCACTTTTTATGATTTTTTAGTTAACAATCCGCACAATTAACGTTGGAAGACTTTTAAAAAATTACTCACGAAATTTGATTTATTGATGACGTGGATTGTTCGGTGACTCTCAGCGATTGATGGGTCCAACTCGTCGATGCGTCGTTTTATATAGGCTCAAATGTTTATGTTTATAGATTCGGGAAAGATTTAAATACGACTTATATAAATTCTCGATAAATTCTTTTAAAAATTAATTATAACATTACATTGGTTTATAATTCAAATATACAGACTTCTTTACAAAATGTTTTCTTTGAATCAAGTAAAATGATAGGTTACTTTAGATAGTTTTCAAAATTGTTTGAATAATTCTAGAAATTTCTTCATATACTTCTATAAGAATCTCGAGAACATTCTAATAAATAAATTTCAAAATAATATTCAAAGTAAAAAATTATATGAACAAACAATGTATATTATGTTTTCAATGATAAAAGTGATAGAATACTCACAATCAAAAATTGTTTTCAAATGGAAAAAATGATATTTTTTATAATAGAACATTTTCTTAACGATAGATGGTTCTTGAAGTTTCTACAAAAGTATGGATCAGTAAGAATATTCAATATATAATCATTTAAAGTTCAGATGCATTTCCATAGCTTTTTTTTTTTTTATCAAATATTATAACTATTTACAAATTCATATGCAATAAATTTTTTATAAAGGGTACTTCGCATAAAACATTATATTAAACAATTAGTACTACTAATTGCGTAATGCATATTTCGTGGGTCTCTCATCACTGAATCACGCAAAAGAAGATCAGGTTACAGGAGATAAGACGCACCACTACGGAAAAATATGTGTTATAAACGTATTTGAATAAGCAGGTAATAATACAAAACTTTTTCTTGGATCATAGAGCAAACTTGATTATACATATTTGCGTCACTAGATAACCCAGAAAAATATAAATAATTATTTTTTCTCCACGTGGTTAACTCCACAGAGCATCATGTTGCAAGCATGCTCGAACTATCGCTGCTACGTTGTTCTATAGTGCGACTCATGACTGAACTATAGTACGTCATATTTGAAGATGAAGATGAGTCATTTTCTTTCTTAATCAGTAATTGATATTTATCTCTTTTTATAAGCAGTATTGTTAGATTTCAAAAAAACTTGGAAACATTTTGAAAACATGTAAATATTTTATTCATCATACAGATTTTCAGAAAAAAATTGACATTTGAGACAATTTATGATTAACGGTATAGGTCCATCGAATTCATCGGTATCCGTTTTTTGATGGTGTTTTCGACATCGGCGATAACGCATGAAATCCTCATCGATACGCCATTCTTTAGGAAGTCTGTCCCATACATCGTCAATGTCCTTCCATGCATAAGTTAGAATAAATTCTTGAGGAAGACAAGCGATATCCTCCGTCTTCATTGCTCTCAGACTTCCCAATGTAGCGAAGATTCTTAAGGATCGTGGAAATGATGAATTTTCAACACCATGCTTCAAATACCATTCCTTCAAACGTTGAACATTTTCAAAGGCACAATTGTATTCGCGTACCCCATTGTGATACTTGTAATGCTGATATGTTGGTGCTGGTAATTTTCGCAATGCGGGGCAACCCAAATCCTCCATATTAATGATCAACTTTGAATTTCCTATAATATCGGTGATCCATTGCTTTTTTTCCAATCCTTTCACATAAAGAAAACTCACATTTTTTAAAATAATGTCAAATACGTTCTTCACTTCATCATAAGGAATATCACCGGTATTCCATGGGATACCATGATGGTTGCGTTCACACCACTTATTCTGACTCTTATACTTGGCTGGTAAACTATCCCATTCACATGGAGGCTTAACTAGAAGGCATCCAAACTCCTCATAAGCTTCGGCACTGGGATAAATTTTAATGACTGCCAGCTCTTTTAATACGAATTTATTGATAGGTATCTTAAAACCTTGCAAATCCAAAATGGCTTCCATTGTTCGGCTTGTTGTTAACGGTATCGCTCAAGTGTTCAGCATAAAGTGACGATAAAGGAAAAATCCCTTTTATAGGATACATCCCCACTCTGACATATAATTTTCCAGAATTTAAAAATCAGGATGACGTCATCAATCAGATTTGGAAATTCTTGGAATGTATTGATATCAGGCTTCCTATTAATTGCGACATCTACGGTTCCAACATTTTTCCAAAATTTTCAGTCGGTAAAATAGGAAAGAGCGTCTCATTTCGAGATGACGTCATCATTCTGGAACATTCGAAATGACGTCATCGTTCCAGAACTTTCGAAATGATCTTGAAATGAAATCATCAATAACGTCATAATTCTGGAATATTCGAAATCATCTGATTGGTCATTTCCGTTGGATCCAGTTCGAATCGTTCCAGAACGTTCGAAATGATGTCGTATCAATCAGTCGGTAAAACAGGAAAAAGAACAGAACGTCTCATAGAATATTTCGTTCAGTCGGTAAAACAGGAAAGAACGTCTCATTTCGAAATGACGTCATCATTCTGGAACATTCGAAATGACGTCATCGTTCCAGAACTTTCGAAATGATCTTGAAATGAAATCATCAATAACGTCATAATTCTGGAATATTCGAAATCATCTGATTGGTCATTTCCGTTGGATCCAGTTCGAATCGTTCCAGAACGTTCGAAATGATGTCGTATCAATCAGTCGGTAAAACAGGAAAAAGAACAGAACGTCTCATAGAATATTTCGTTCAGTCGGTAAAACAGGAAAGAACGTTTCATTTCGAAATAACGTCATCATTCTGGAACATTCGAAATGACGTCATCGTTCCAGAACTTTCGAAATGATCTTGAAATGAAATCATCAATAACGTCATAATTCTGGAATATTCGAAATCATCTGATTGGTCATTTCCGTTGGATCCAGTTCGAATCGTTCCAGAACGTTCGAAATGATGTCGTATCAATCAGTCGGTAAAACAGGAAAAAGAACAGAACGTCTCATAGAATATTTCGTTCAGTCGGTAAAACAGGAAAGAACGTCTCATTTCGAAATGACGTCATCATTCTGGAACATTCGAAATGACGTCATCGTTCCAGAACTTTCGAAATGATCTTGAAATGAAATCATCAATAACGTCATAATTCTGGAATATTCGAAATCATCTGATTGGTCATTTCCGTTGGATCCAGTTCGAATCGTTCCAGAACGTTCGAAATGATGTCGTATCAATCAGTCGGTAAAACAGGAAAAAGAACAGAACGTCTCATAGAATATTTCGTTCAGTCGGTAAAACAGGAAAGAACGTCTCATTTCGAAATGACGTCATCATTCTGGAACATTCGAAATGACGTCATCGTTCCAGAACTTTCGAAATGATCTTGAAATGAAATCATCAATAACGTCATAATTCTGGAATATTCGAAATCATCTGATTGGTCATTTCCGTTGGATCCAGTTCGAATCGTTTCAGAACGTTCGAAATGATGTCGTATCAATCAGTCGGTAAAACAGGAAAAAGAACAGAACGTCTCATAGAATATTTCGTTCAGTCGGTAAAACAGGAAAGAACGTCTCATTTCGAAATGACGTCATCATTCTGGAACATTCGAAATGACGTCATCGTTCCAGAACTTTCGAAATGATCTTGAAATGAAATCATCAATAACGTCATAATTCTGGAATATTCGAAATCATCTGATTGGTCATTTCCGTTGGATCCAGTTCGAATCGTTCCAGAACGTTCGAAATGATGTCGTATCAATCAGTCGGTAAAACAGGAAAAAGAACAGAACGTCTCATAGAATATTTCGTTCAGTCGGTAAAACAGGAAAGAACGTCTCATTTCGAAATAACGTCATCATTCTGGAACATTCGAAATGACGTCATCGTTCCAGAACTTTCGAAATGATCTTGAAATGAAATCATCAATAACGTCATAATTCTGGAATATTCGAAATCATCTGATTGGTCATTTCCGTTGGATCCAGTTCGAATCGTTCCAGAACGTTCGAAATGATGTCGTATCAATCAGTCGGTAAAACAGGAAAAAGAACAGAACGTCTCATAGAATATTTCGTTCAGTCGGTAAAACAGGAAAGAACGTCTCATTTCGAAATGACGTCATCATTCTGGAACATTCGAAATGACGTCATCGTTCCAGAACTTTCGAAATGATCTTGAAATGAAATCATCAATAACGTCATAATTCTGGAATATTCGAAATCATCTGATTGGTCATTTCCGTTGGATCCAGTTCGAATCGTTCCAGAACGTTCGAAATGATGTCGTATCAATCAGTCGGTAAAACAGGAAAAAGAACAGAACGTCTCATAGAATATTTCGTTCAGTCGGTAAAACAGGAAAGAACGTCTCATTTCGAGATGACGTCATCATTCTGGAACATTCGAAATGACGTCATCGTTCCAGAACTTTCGAAATGATCTTGAAATGAAATCATCAATAACGTCATAATTCTGGAATATTCGAAATCATCTGATTGGTCATTTCCGTTGGATCCAGTTCGAATCGTTTCAGAACGTTCGAAATGATGTCGTATCAATCAGTCGGTAAAACAGGAAAAAGAACAGAACGTCTCATAGAATATTTCGTTCAGTCGGTAAAACAGGAAAGAACGTCTCATTTCGAAATGACGTCATCATTCTGGAACATTCGAAATGACGTCATCGTTCCAGAACTTTCGAAATGATCTTGAAATGAAATCATCAATAACGTCATAATTCTGGAATATTCGAAATCATCTGATTGGTCATTTCCGTTGGATCCAGTTCGAATCGTTCCAGAACGTTCGAAATGATGTCGTATCAATCAGTCGGTAAAACAGGAAAAAGAACAGAACGTCTCATAGAATATTTCGTTCAGTCGGTAAAACAGGAAAGAACGTCTCATTTCGAAATGACGTCATCATTCTGGAACATTCGAAATGACGTCATCGTTCCAGAACTTTCGAAATGATCTTGAAATGAAATCATCAATAACGTCATAATTCTGGAATATTCGAAATCATCTGATTGGTCATTTCCGTTGGATCCAGTTCGAATCGTTCCAGAACGTTCGAAATGATGTCGTATCAATCAGTCGGTAAAACAGGAAAAAGAACAGAACGTCTCATAGAATATTTCGTTCAGTCGGTAAAACAGGAAAGAACGTCTCATTTCGAAATGACGTCATCATTCTGGAACATTCGAAATGACGTCATTTTAAAAAATTTTTATTATTTTTTTTATTTTTTTTTATTTTTTTTTTTAAATGACGTCATCGATGACGTCATCATTCTGGAACATTCGAAATGACGTCATCGAAGGTTCTAGAAGGTTCTAGATGATGACGTCATCGTGACAATGACTCAGCAAAAAAGTATCCAGAACCGGCCTTGTATATCTACTTTCAATGGTAAATCGGCCAAAACGTTAGCCATTACCATTATGAGTAAATGCTACGAGTGCGAGAGAGATAGCTGCAAATTACGAAATCGAAATTCTTTGATACAATTTGACTGATTGAAAAAAGGCTCTGTTAGCCTACGCAGGGTGATGGGAAAAATGGGCTAACAGAGCTTTTTTTTAATCCGTCACCCTGTGTCAAAGAATTTCGATTTCGAAATTTGCAGCTATTTCTCTCGCACTCATGGTTGCGATATACCGACTGATCGATGCTCTTAATTAATCATTAACTTTTTAATATCATCCTCAATCAGAATATAAACCATAAGATCTATAAACTGGTTCAGTTGAATAAATATAATAGTAGAAACGAAGAAGAAATTTCAATACAAATTCTATGGTCAATTGATTTTTGAGGCATTCAAGCTTCAATCCGATTTTTTAGATTACTGTGGAAACGGTGCACAATTTGGCTTCAAATCGACACGAAGTAATTTTCCATGACCGCAGTTTGGGTACACTAAGGCCAATTAGATATATCGTATTGTCATACTTGACCAGCGACACAAGTTGTAAACATTTCCACGAATAACATCGGGCAAGGAAATGGCCAAATGGCAGTCGCCGCTGTTGCATTGGATGATGCATTAGATTTAGGATACCTTTTTAAATCGAATGAATCAAGCCAAGTTCTGAGTACCAATTGGCGAAAAAAACTGGACGAATATTTCCGTCTTCTACGAGCTGACAAAAATGTGAATATTTTTGCATAGTAGTTTCATCATGAGGAGCAGTTTCCCGTATTAGCACTAATGGCCAGAAATTTCTTGAGTGTCCAGGCTACGAGTGTTTCCGTTGAACGTTTTTTGTCAAAAGCATCGCTCACAATTTGGAAACATCTTTACCGACTTAACAACGAATCAGCCCAGAGTTTATTGTATTTAAATTCATGGCTCGCTTATCTTCCAAAATTCTTACCAGACTCGAGAGCACTGAACAAAAATCGTGATAAAACCCAATCCGATTACGTTTGAGAATTGTGATTACACGTTTCATTGAATGGAATGTCTTGTTTCGTTTTGCCTAAAAACTCTCGTTGAATTAATTGACGATGTCGTGTATTCATATCAATTTTAATGATATACTTAACTTATGTTAGATTAATAGCATCCATTTAAAATCATTTCACGGAATAAAGATTTGTAACAACTATTTTTGTATACTTGTTTCTTTCTAGAATATCTTTATTTCAAGCAATCATCAAATAACAGCTTTCGAATACACGAAAAAAAAGTCAACCAGAATTATGCCCAATATCTGTCAGAATAACGAGTTTTGAAGAGACATTCAACTTCATTTTAGATTCATTGAAAAGTCTTTACGACCTTTTTTACAGGGACTGAGTCATTTCAAAAACGTTCATTTTGTGGTTTTTTACATTTCTTTTTTAATTCGACTGAGTTTTCAGATAAAATTCTTGGTTCTCAATTCCGCGATCGAGTACTCAAAGGTGGAAGCCTCAGCTTCAATTTCGTTTTTGAAAAAGTCCAATACGATTTTTTTCGCAGGGTTTTTAGCGAAAAAGACAACTTTTAAAAATTTTGGCTTATCACGAGAACTATTAAATTTCACAAGATATTTCAATAGTAAAGAAAAGAAAAGAAATTTTTTTTAGAAATTTTCATCAATTTTTCAGTGAAACCTCAAGTACTTTGATCATCGTAACTCTTAAACGATCGGGTTGTTTAAGAAATTTAAAAAGAGAGAAAAAATTTTTTCTTCTTCTACATCAACATGACAAAAGCGACGTGTGAAGAAAAAGAAAGAAAAAGCACAACTTGAGGTTTGTCTCTGTTTATCAAGTAAGGCTGTGACACGTGAATTAGTTGTTCATTGTCATCGTTTTTCCACGATTTCGATTAGTTCTTGAAACACCATTGTGGGGCTAAATTTATTCGGAAAAAACAACGTTCATTCGTCCCGTCAAAATGACAGCTTGGAATTCAAACCAGCTTTGGCATTTTGTCGATATGGTTTTGCTCGACTCCATTTCTTGAAAATTCTTCGAATTGGACATTCTTTCAATAGTTATTAATGAGTTGAATTATTAAATGTAAATGAATCCTGGAAAAAATTAATAAAAAGTTACGCTATGCAAGAAAAAGACCTAGGTGAGTCTGTGACTCCAGGATCAGTAGTCTATGGCATTTACTGTGAATAGCAATGGAAGTTGCAGAGGACGAGTAACAAAGTAAAACATTTCCGCCTTTATTCAATTCCATTTCTGTATTTTAGTATTATTTTTTTATGAAAAAACTGTAAAAGTAAAATGGAGAAACATTGTGAAACCTTTAGAAGCATTAAATGATGTTCGCGGTCAACAATTTGAAGCAAAGATATATAACTTCACACGTTTCGACAGTATAACGTTTCTTTACAACGAATCTCGTTGAAAAATTGGGACAAATATCATTGTCAAGCCTAGAACAATCGAATGTGATATCACCACAAAAAGGAAAAAATAGATTGCACGTACAGTCGCAGTCACCGTTATAAGCCGAGCCGAATAGCGGCGCGAGGGAGGGGATGAGAGGATTGAGGACGCGTGCGCAGTGTCCGTTGTCTGCTCGGATGACTACTGGCGCCGCGTGTGTTATATAGATCGGTACTGAAGCCTCTCGCGCGAAGGCGGAAAGCTCCACAACTTGCTGCCCATAGATCTCTCGCCTTGTGGCGAACGGGTTCCCAGATTAACCCACACACACTAACACATGTACGTGCTCGCTCTTCGATCGATCTTTTACCGAAGACCCGCAGGGGAGCTAACTTTATACGAGTGTATTTATATACGTGTATGCTCGTCACGACTCTCGGCCACTTTATTTATTTATCTATTTTATCGCACCTCTCAGAATGACTCGAAGTAGAATCGTGTCTCGTGGTTCAGACTACAGAAGCACCTGAGAGTGTCAAACTCTACAAGTTCACACCAGTAGCGACACAGACGGGCAAATTATCTCAGATCCCCAACTCCGATCATACGTTTTTAAGCTGTTTGCTAGTTCAACGTTATTTACAACTCCATGCTGTGATTTCAATTATGAGTAATCATTTTCTACAATAGTTATTGTTAAATTATTGATTATGATATGCTTTCTATTCTAAAAATATACAAGGGGGTTCAACCTTCTATTTCTCTTCCATGTGACTCAAATGATCATGTACATATTACTTTACTATTCATCGTGTGTGTAGTTGTGTAGTAATGTTGAGCACGCGAACGTCTAATGTAAAAATAAAATTTATTACTAATTATGAAATGAAAGGAGAATGAGTGAGTTACTTTAAATGTATGGAATATAAAACTATGCAATATTAGTTTATTTGAAATTTCATGTATGACTCTCGGCGAAGGATTCAATGCATTTAGTATTTGTATTGAACTCAGTCAGTCTCTGTTTTGCTAAGTTCATCGTTTACATAAGATCGTAAAGTTTGTAAAGAAAAACAAATTTATCCACGCAACTTTTAAGATTCTAATAAATTTTTGAAGATAAAATGTTGCTATTGTAGGATTAGAACAAAGAATATCAATCGAATATATTTTATTGAAGCAAGAAAATTTTGTAATTCCGACACATGAAATCATGATTTGATATGCACGTTTCTGTCACGACTGTGATCTCTTTTGTTTTTTTCGTTCTCTTTCTCTCTCTCTCTCTTTTCATGAAATAATCGAAGTTCCTTTCATCTCTCTGATCGTAACACTCTCAACATACTTCATACATCAATACATATATACTTTTATTTTCTACACTACTCAGTGAAAAAGTTTTGTTTGGAATAATGAAGGACTTGGATTGCCTCGTTATTGGAATTCTCATGGAACTCGGTCATAATCTTGGAGAAACTTCTATTCCATTTATTCTATGATGCATTTCATGGTCATTTTATGAATTTAATACATTGAGTGTAATCCAACAATTTCGTAAATAAAGACTGGATACTAGGCAGAGTCGTTTGAGTCGACACATCCGTCTGATCTCGATTTGTGCTTTCCTCACAATTGCACATTTTATGTGATATTCAGAGTGGCATGATCTCGGAAATCTATATGAGTTTCTACGCGCGCCATAAGAGTTACGTTACAGTACAGAGTTAAGCAGCGCACAGTGGAATCATATCTGTCTTTTGATCACATCGCACCCTGGCGCATATACGCCACGTACTTACCTTACCAAACGTTACTCTCGTTTTTGCTATGCCGCCGGGATTTGCTCCATTCGTCTCGGAATCGCGTTTATATTTGCACAGACCGTTCAATGCGCGATTGGAAACCAGATCAGGAATTATTCCAAATTGGTTCATGACTCTTTTGTTCCGTTTCTTCGAGTCTTCGAGTCTCGTGGTTTTCTTGCCTTTTTTCTTTGCCCAACGATAAAGAATTATTATTTTTCTCAATTATATAATAAACGATAAAGTGAGTTTTTCTAGCTCCGAATGTGGGAGCACACACTTATTGTTGCTATTTCTGTATACACAAAGGGTTCGTGAAACCTGGTAGATTTCAAAACTTTACTATTTCCTTTAATATAGATTTTTCATTTTTTTTCATACCCAGAGCCTATTTCCTGAAGACTTCTTCGTAAATTTGATACTTCTTGAGATTTTATAAACCCAGAAGTATACTTACGGGCATACAACTCATTCTTAATCGCTCAAATCCACGTGCGAAAATCTAGATCCTACATTTTTGTTAACTAAAACAAAGAGGATTACACTAACGAATCAAGATATTTCTAAAAGCTATGCGAAAATATTCTGAATGCAAAGAAAATCCAAGATTTGTAATGTAAGGATCAGACTCAGAGTGCATTCCAAAAGCAAAAGCATCGTTGTTGGTGAAAAAGAATGCGCTGTAACATTGTTAGAATTCTCATTTGTGTAACCACTGAGTAATAATAATCATTCGTTTTGGTATTCATGACGTAACTATACGATTCCTAAGCTTGATATTGAATTCTTTTTTCCTGAAATCGTGGGACGAAAAATAGTAATTTTTGATAAATAAAATCTATCAATAATACAAATAATAATTTTGAATTTCATAAGTTTCAATCGTATCGCCCTGCATGAGAAATAAAAATGATGTATGCCAATTGCTCTGCGAAAGTTGAAAACAATAAATAATCATTTTTCATGTAACTGTTCAACTTCAAAGTGATTTTAATTATGATAATAAGTGATAAATAATAATTATATAAATTTTAGCATCATTCAATCTAAATAAAACTCGAAATGATAAATGAATAAAATGTTTACACTTGTTCTCACGTTCAAGTGGAGTCTGATCATTTTCACCGTTAATTTAAGCACAAGATTTGCTTTATGGTATTTCTTTTCGTGTAGTTTTATCGTATTCTATGAAGAAGCGATTAGAGTATGAATGTAATTTTTCACTGACAACATTCTGATTGGTGTAACATGGCGCTGGGAATGGAAGATAAATGGGCCGGAATGACCCACAGTGTAGATATTATTTTTTCCTATAGTTGTTTTAATTTTGCCGGTGCGCGATCGATTCGCTTCACTCCAGAAGCGATAACCCAACAACTCTCGACGCAATTCCGTAAAGAAACGACTCGCGAAGTATCAGTTGGAGTAACACGCAGTTTCGCATATACATACACGCGTATTATAACGATTGATTATTATTCTAATCACATTATCACGCCGATTTGTCGGTTTATCTCTCGGTATTACCAACACGCACACAAATCTAAATCGATTGCGTAAAACTTCGTTGAAACATGTACACGTGTTAGTTTTATATTTCGATATCTCGAAGACCACAGGGGGTGCGTGTCCAGAGGGCGAGAGTTAATATTGTTCGGGAACTGTAACATAATACGTGTATAAAATTTTTATGGATATGTACGAAAACTCGACTACTATTAAATTCTTATCGAATGTATATCACAACACTTGGCTACTTTCGGATCACATTTCGGATAGTTATCATTATAATGGTGGATATTTTAGTGCACGTCGAGTAAATAAATTTATAGAGCCATTATCAAAAAAAAAACACTTGTTAAATGTTAAAAAAAATGCTTGACATTGTTTTCAATGAAGAAAAAAAATGTGGGTTTCTAGGAAATGTAGTTTGGAACCCGTGGCCGGAACAACAATAAACCCGTGTAGGAACACTGTTTTTTTAAACCTATGAGAGAGCTTCTTGAGTAGGTTGATGATTGGATGAGAATCAATTTTCATTTGTTTTTGGTCAATCACCTTTCAGGGAACGAATGAAGACTCACCAAAATCGTTTTTGAACTTGCGGTTTAACAAACTTGGGGTAGAATAAGAAAACAATTAGGATATTAAAGAAAAAATGTCAGCGTGCATATTTCATGATAACGAAAACCATTATTTTTTTTCTATGAATCCATAAGTATTTTTGATACGAAATTCTTGTTTAAATATCGTACAGCTTGAATGTAATGATTCAAGCTCATGTTTCATTAATGCATTTGGTCGTGGCTACAGTTATAAAATTTATTCCAAACGTTTTCTTCGTATGATTTATAAATTTACGTAATCGATACCTCCAAAAATACTCGATCGTTTTCATTAGAACTTTTGCCTAGATCCGGATACAAGTTGTTAAATAAGAATGCACGTATGCATCTGAAAAAAGTACTTGACAGGTCCCATTTTATTTTCAACATAACAGAGGATATCATAAACAATCGTGCAATAAATGCAAATTGAAATCTTTTGTTTTGACAGGCATGCGTTCCTGAGAATTCTCATGAATGTTTTGCTGTAAAGTCAACGAAAAGTTTAAATAGAGCAATTGTATTATTTCATTCACACTTCACTTGACGAAAACTATCGAATAACGGATCGAGAAAGTGGTCGAAAGTGTGATTCTAACTCAAAAACCAATAAAGCCCCGTGCCTCGATCTCTTCTATGATTTGTATATTCAATGTTTTATGAAAATATTTATAAGACCTCACGCATGCCGCTTGTGAAAACACGCCGTATCTGTCAAGAATAATGAACGATTCTTACATTTCGAGCCAACGAAAGGTATTTTCGCCCTCGAATCAGTACAATTATAGAAAAAAATATTGATCTTGTGTCTACGGAGAAAAAAACTTATGCTGAAAAGATTCATAGACTGAAAGCATCATCTTGGGCTTGGATACCTGTCGGTGAATTTACACACGTGATTGTGATATTCGTCGATTCAATCTCATTGAAAGAGAAAAAAAAGACTTTGACAAATGCGTATTCCGTTCGGATCTATAATTATGGTAAAAACTACACGCTCGATTCCCGTGGATTTTTGTTTTCCACGCCAGTTTGAACGTACATCGATCGATCGTTCTTTGATTACCTCGCAGGAGAAAAAAAATCGTATGTGTATCGTAGGCACGGGCGAGGATAGAAGAGAGGATAATTTAGCGACGGCCATGAGCCCATTCACGAACAACGAGAATTCAAGTGAGATCGATATTATTTTGCAGCGTTAAAAAAATGTAGAAAAAATATGGATACTCGTGTATTACCGAGCTGAGAAGGAGCAGCCACCTACTATATTGGCCCGAACTCTTGGCGATGCAGTCTCTCCCGCATAGACGGAATTATTTTCATACTTTCACGTAAAGTGATTGTTTCGCATACACATACGAAGCTCGGCAGAGTGAGAGCGAGACAGCAATGGCTGAGGTCCACCGGGGTCTGCTCCTTCGAGCATGAACGCTCCGGTAATTAAATTTATATTGTATACATATAGACATTCGAATCGGTATCGAACCTGAGGCTGCGTTCATTTTTTCTGAAGCGATCTTTCGACTACGTATCTCACTTTTGCACGACCTAGAAATTCTCGTAACCCTCACTCGAAACTCCGCAATCCTCGTATTCGGGGGAGCGAATGATTGATTAAACATTCATCATTTTTTCACACAGGAAACCTTCGAATTGTCAAAGTTATCGAAAAACCTGGAATTCAAATCGTCGAGTGACAGCATATGCGGCACCAGATGCCAAGAACCATTTTTTTTTTTTAATTTGTTCAAATTACAAGTTTCCGAGTCTAGTCTTTTTTAATTCTGGTTTTTTTTTCTATTCGCACAAAAAATGATGAAAAATACGAGGCAGTTAGTTCGCACGCCGTCATAATTTCAATGTCACTCGTGAAGACTTTTTTTTACAAACGTTACACACATTTTCGAACCTAAAATAAAACATACAGATGAAAAATTATGTCAATCAATTTCCGCATATAAATACGGATGTTTATAGTTTGAGATTTCTTTTGGTTAAACTATTCATTGCAGGGGATTGGAACGCTAAAAATAAAAATATATCAATTGATGAAAACGAATCATGAGGCACAAAATGAAGAACACGAAAAATCTGAAAATCTTCAGTGCATACACACACGATGACGGAGAAGGGAAAATTTCATGAAATTGGTACATATATTAGTGTTACATCGATCATAAATTGAGCGAATTGAATGAACATGAACGAAATATTGAATTGAATAACCTCAACAATAATGGAAAAAAAAACACCGCCAGTTTTCATTTGCTACTTCAAACTATTCTGCCGAATCCTCGGTATCGGGTCTGTGTCGTGCGTGTCTTTAAATAATCAAGTGGTAGAAATAGACTCGTGACATTCCAATCGTTCCACACTGCATTTTATTTATTGGAATTTTAAAAAATCAGCGGAACAGCTAGCATGATTCATACGAGGGTGAGAGATCCTTTATTGATTTGTATCCCGAAAGATCTGCACTGTCTAAAAATGCAATTAAGATGTTCCGTTTACGAACCCAAATATTCTACAAATAACTGATTTTAAATTACAGTAAAGTAAAAGTGCATGTGAATAGATTAGCGAAATTTCAGGTCAGATTATCGAACATGTCATAAAGATTTAAAACTTGAAAAATCGTAAAATTTATACGGCAGCTTATGGAGATTCCATCATCACCACATTTCTATTAAATAATTCATATACTAAATAATTATAAATTCTTCGTACAAACTGTCTCACGGATAGAAAAAAATGTGGGGAATTCATAGCGACGATAGAAATTTAAAGGGTTACTGAACTTTGAAAGTTGAAAAGAGATATTAACCATAGAAGTTGGAAAAATGGCAGAAGCAGAAGCTTTCCTATATAACCGAGACTTCTCAGAGGTTAGGAATCAGTCCAAATTTCGAGTGCCCCAATTTGCGCTTCCAAAAAATACGGTCGTGCTAAAAGAATACTTTAAGGAAGCTGTTTTATCACAATTATTATTAGATAAAAATCGAAAAAATAAAAATCGAAAAACCTATTGATAGTCACGCTATAAGAGTTTTTCTCACATTTTTTTTTCAAGGTATAGGAAGGTGCGGTTGGTGGGGAGCGTGACACAGGAATAGCTGTGAGAGAATCACGCGAATATCGTCAGGTTAAGGCACTTTTTGAATGCAAATGTCACCTTTTCTAACACTAGCTTTATCGAAATTTGTCACTCTTCCATTGAAAAAACGGAGCATTGTAAAGTCTGTTTATAAATGAAACTTTGAGGATTCTAATCAATTATGAAAAAATAGAATCAACGGATATTTGGAAGAGATATTAATAGTCAAAAGAAACAAAACGGTCAGAAAATCAAATTTTGTAGTTTTTAGGACCAGGGTAAAACGGCGTACTTGAAAATAACGGATTTTTTTTTCTTTCTCTCAATTTTAAATATTTTTCCAAAAGTGAAAAAAAATTAATTTCTATCAATTTTTTTTTCTTTTTGTTTTATACTACCTTGATTTATGAACCTTGAATGCTTCTTTTCAGAAGCTCAAACTTTATTTTTCAATTGTAAAAAAATTTCGGTACCCTTCTTGACGTTTTAGTGTAAGAAATGAAGGAACCTTCTTAAAGTCCGAAAATTATAAAATTTCCTTGGTTCTTGGTTTAGTCTCTTTTATACAGAGAAAATGTACGAATTTCAGTGTCATCATGATGTTGGATAGAATTTTATAAAAAATATGAGAATCGAATAAATTTAATGTTTCTCGAGAATGCGAGTGTAATTTCAAAATATTGAAATAAAGGTGCGCCACATTGGGCGCTGCGCTAATTCGCCCGTTTCTCCTCTCTAACATTTGGTAAAAATGTCTTATCGTATGTGCGCGTGCGAGTCATCAGATTTGAGAGACCGGTATGGGCGCACACGCGAATGTATCAGAAATGAGGGAGAACTATCTCGCGTCTCCGCGGTAAAAGAGTTTGAGCTCTTTCGTTCCCCCGCAGCGGCAGTTGTAAAGAACATTGCCCAGCAAATCACAATGGTTTACGCCCGCGTTTAATAGATTGTGTCAAATTGCTCTTTTGCTCGCCTGGTGTATGAAACACCGCGCTAAGGATTCAAACAGTGAGTTCATAAATAAATATACCGGGTGTTCTAAACCACATATTCCGATCGAAGTTTCTGGACATTTTGCTTCGAACGAATTGGAACGTTCCATGGAAATTTGGATCATCCGCTAGACCGAATTATTTTTTATGGAAACCGAATCCAAGACCAAAAGAAAAATGCAAAATTTTTTTTCGAAACATTCCAATTGTTACATTTTGTATGTAAATCATAGTAGCTTATTTGTTAGTAGAACTTGAGATTATCCGTTGAATCGCCAATTTTTATTCCTTTATAACTTTCCAAGCAGGATGGCTACGGAAATTTGATTATAATAAAATCGTTGCACAAAACTCGAAGGATCTCAAGAAATTGGTCGTCAAATATGGGAAAACATTTCGTCGAATTTTGCAACCATTTTTATGGAGTGTTATAAAAAGTAAGTTTCTAACGCGATGTATTGCTGGTCAAGCAGACTAGGTATGATGTACTGGGGTGGACCAATAGTTCTACGTTTTTTCACTCATACTGCCAGTGCAGCATCTCTCTATGAATGACTGTGTTCGTCGTAACCTTCACTTATTAGCTCCAAACATCGTCGTCACTAAAATGCATATCGATCTCGAGTGTCTTCTCAAGTGAGTTAAATCAACTTTTTCAAAAAAAAAAAACTGAAATTTGTTACTGAATTAAGGGAAGAAATCCTTTCATAAAAGAAGAGAAAACGAAATCTCGAAGTGCGAGTTATTTTTGAAGCTGCTATAGACGTACTTTGATTGGTTGTCGATGTTGTGCTCGGAGTTCGTTCATGTGCGTATTTCAGATCGTAGAAAAAAGGAGGAAACAATTGCAACACATTCGATCGCGATCGTGTCAGATAAATTTATTTAGCGACATAAGAGTGAAGTGATGGCGTAATTTGGTAAGAGTGATCTTACGCAATTACTATTCGACCGTTGGTACCGTGATTTTTGCAATGAACTATTCGAAACAATAGTCCTGAGTAATATTTTTATTTAAAAAGTATTAAAACAATTAAAGACAAGCGCGCGCAGTGACCCTAGTGCATGTAAAAGACCTAAAAATGCATATGAAGTCCTTTAAAGGGGAAAATACATATGACAATCTTAAGAATCATCGAGCTCACGTGATCAATTCAAAATTGATGGTGGCGTCTCTCGTAGTAAAGTATATTTCTATAATAGTATGTAACGTAACCTCCTCCTGAACGACCGAATCGACTCGAACCCAAACATAACCTCAAAAAACATCGCGACGCGGCGCGATGTTTTGACCGAGCGCGTACAACGACCGGTGAGACGCGTCACTGCTGGCCGGCGGCGGCCGTACTGGAGGGCAATACAAAGGCCCGATACAAGCGGCGGAGCGCGACACTAGCGGCGACGCGTATTAAAAACTCGAACTATTATATTTTTTTGTTTTGTTAATTAAAATTCAACGCGATCCCGTAAAATATTGTAACTAGGCTCGAATGAAGCGGAAAATTATAATGAATCGAAGAAAAATGATCACAAGTCAAATCACTGTAACAAAAATAAATCAATAATGAAGAATATAAAAAGCGACTACGACGCATGCGCGGGTAGAGCGTTAATGGGCTATAGGACGCGTACGTGACTTTTAGCGATTGAAATTATTCGAATCATATTAAACAAAGTAACAATGCCAAATCAAAAAAGAAATTAAAAGTTAATTGATCAAATTGAAGTTTTTATTGTTAATAATCACACAAAGCTGAAAAACGTGAAAAGCGGTAGTGAACGCGCAACCAACGGGCGAGCGTGAATCATGGCAACGGGCCAATAAGAGAAGGCGTTAGAAATAGATGCGCAGAACCGATCCGAAAACCGAAAATTCGGCGTTTGATAATTTTATGGTGGGGACACGGGTATAAGAAGCGCTGCGCGACTCATTCGGCAGGCAGTCCTTCCTCAAAATTCTGACTCGGAACAAAAAGGCTGACCTCAAACATTCTTCCTGATTTTAGCAAGCAATCCTACCTATCCTAAATTTTCCTGGATGCCTGGATTCTCGGAGCGATTCGGCGACGTCTTAATCCCATAACCCAGGGTCCACACCTAACCTCTAAATTTTCCAAGCTTTCCGTTGCACGGAGTTCTCGGAGCGATCCGGCGACGTCTCGATCCCATAACACGTGGGCGGCAAGTTACCTTAACCTTCCAAATGCTCAGACTCTCGGAGGGATTCGGCGATGTTTCTATCCCATAGCTTGGGGTTTGTTCCTTAACTGAACCTATTTTTTTTATTATTCTTTTGCTTGCTATAATCAGGGATGATTTTTCTTGTAAATTAAATTGTAAATTTGTAAATTCTGTAAATTCTCTTTTTAAATTTAAAGTTGAAATTAATCGAGTCCGAGTCAAACAAAACCGAGATTTCTGTAAAGTTTGTAAATCTTGTAAATTTTAAATAATTAAAAAGGCCGCGGTGCGAATTGGAGGTTATATCGCGTCAAACCTATAAAAATTTCTTTTATTGTATAAAATCGAAACATTTTTGAATTATTGAAACTACTATTTTTAAAAGCGAGCGAAAAACGTGTAAATTAAAAATTTGATCAATTCGAAAACGGCGAGCGCAATCAAAATTTCCCCAATTGTCGAACGCAATCAAAATAATAAATCAAAAAATCAATGATCCTGTAAAATCGATAAAAGTTGTATAAATCCAAATTGTTAAATTTGTCAAAATCGAAATTCCGCGTTCTCACGTTTCTTTCATACCTGCTCCTTTTAAAATTAAGGTAGCTCGAACCGACGCGTGGCGGCGTTTAGGCTAGGTCGGCAAGAGCGTTTCGTTACAAGTATAAATACGGTTGCTGTTACATGCGACGAATAAGTTTCATAATGAGCTACATAATGAATCCGGCTTTGGTCTCTTCAGTTGTGACGAATGCGTGTACAATTTGTGATAAAATAATCTTTATAACCGGCGTAAAAGGTGTCATGTCTTACGCAAACTGCTTCGTATTTATAATTTACTCATTGTGTTCATGAGAAAAATCTGGTATTCGAAAGAGGACCAGAGCCGGAATCGGCTAATTAAATCACATTTTTTGATTTTTTTTTTATATTCGCGTTATTGTATTCGCGACAAAATCTGGGAGAAATAGATTTTAGTTTGATTTTTGGACACTTGGCACTGCGTACGCCATAGCTCGATAACTCTCATCCGTTTCTACACAGATTTCGTCGCGAATATAAAAAATATCAAAAAATGTGATTTAAATAGCCGATTCATTTTCGGTCACCAGCTTTGTTTCATGTTCAGTTTCATGCGTGTTCAATGCTTTTTAAGTTATACATGAATTGTATTTCCCGCAATGAAGTTTACAAGTAGGTAGACACACTTTAAACTTGGCCATTCAAAAAAGTATACATGATCTAACGTAACATGATTTTTTTTCATAAATAATGTAAAATTTCCTCCATATTATGCTGAATTCTCATAAAGTCGGTCGAGAACTTTCAATTTGATGAACGTTCTCACGCTAAATCAATAAAAGCGATTATTTCAAAATTTGGTAAAAAGTACTTTTTTATAGCAAAATATGGCAAAAAATTACGTTGATGATTGTACCTACTTCTTTTAAAGTGTGCAATGAGAGAATCATCACGAAACTCGTGTGAGACGATTATGTACTCAATGTACATTCTCATCACAGCCTCATCATGTGTCGTGCTCAATGATGAGAATTTAAGAACTGGTTGATGAGATATCACTATAAGATTTGAGGTAATCAATTTGACAAGTTTTAAGAGGAAATTCATTACAAGATTAATTGAAATAGAGAATAACACGAGCGATCAACTGAATAGAAAGTAGAGTTTGTCATACACACAAGCGAAGTAATATTGATCCAACAAAAGTACAAATGATAACGAATAGATGTTTAGATTACCTGATGACATACACTGATGACACTGATGACTACAATTCTTTAGAGGGAATGAATAAATAGAGCTGAAGACTATCGTGATTATATGGATTGATTGAATATTTCGATAACGTTTTCTTTACGTTCTTTTTTGATCATCGTCAGAGAACAAGTGTCTCCAAGTAAACAAACTTCTTCACGTCGTTTGTTCTTTTATATCTATATTTCTGCATAGATATCTGAACTACTAGTCAAAAAAACAGTGTGACTATCTTCACGGTCAGCGTCAATCGATAAAAAAACAACACTTAATTTAAAGAAAGATCCGATCATCAGACGAACAAACTTTTTTATTTTATAACATTTCCAACACACACATTTTTTTCCACTTCAAGTAATTTCGAACAGATGTTAAAATTAAAATAAATTTCACGGTATTTTTTTCCGACGAAAACTACGTTGTCGAGAACGCCCACCAATTTGGAAATCTCTGACCGACTTCAAGTGAATACATGTAGGTAATAAAGCGGAGGTTTGATATTTTTTTTTCATAAATAATGTGTTTGCTCTAGCAAAACTTTAATAAACTGCAAAGATTTTGTCTGCTCCAGCTCGAAAGCAGTTTAGATTTGGTTCCAAATAATTTTTACTCGGACTTGAGCTTGAAATATGAATAGAATATAGGAGGGACCGGGGTAAAACAGGGTGCCGTAACAAAACGGACAACTTCAAAAACTACTGAAATTTTATATTTGTATTTTTTCAATTTTTTATATTTTTCAAAAAATGAAATTTATTCAAAATCTCATCTTTTTTACGTTTTTTCAATTTTTATTTATAACCGTTTTTTTCATACTGTTCTACAATGAACTTCAACTGTTTCTGAATAAAAGAATTGATGCTGTATAACAAAAAAAAAATTCACTCATATTTGAAAGGTACCCGCTTTTGCCCATTAATGATTTTTTTTTGTTTTTCATTGAAAAACAAATAATATCGAAAAGAGTGGGGCACCCCGTATAGATGGAAAGAGGTTCGAGCTATCAGGTATCTCGCGTCCGGTCTCTCATAGGGCTTCGATCATATATAATCCACATACGTGTATATGATCACTTTCCTATTTCTGCGATAGAATACCGCGAGAGAGTGATATCACACCCGCAATCAGAAAAGTCGATCGGTAATTGAATAAATTACCGAGCTCTCGAGTACTCTCAGTGTACGCTGTTATAATAATGGCATCGCCGCACCGAGGTGATACAACACCATTATAAATGTGTACGTGCCGTATGGTCTCTCAAGTGCCGCGTTGTTTTTTCCCGTCATATACTGTATGCTCGACCATCGAAGCTGCGGAAAAATTCTATATTTCTGCCATATTAAGTTTTGTCCATATATAGGCTGTTCGACGCCGATTCACTCATCCCGAGTCAGCGACTTTATCAAATTTCTCACACTCCTGTCGAAGGTTAGTCGGAATTGAATTTTAATCTTTGATTTTTTTGTCTTCAATCCTTCAATTTTCCCTTTCGCAGCTTTCCAAAGTCCCAAAGACCGGCTGCTCCTTCGTTTAGGATTAGAGAATCTTTGTACGATTTTATCGCCATTTTCTTAGCCTGTTTTGAAAATCTATCATCATAATGCTTTCTACGTTGCACGATGGTAATTCGCGATTCGAGAATATTTAACACGCTTATTGCTGCTGAAAAAGGTTTATGATCAGAAAATAAGGTATTTTATGAGCATGATTCAGTTGCTTTTTTCGAACTACAAATTTCGTTTATGGCTCTGAAAAGCTTTAATTTCATCGAATTTTTTTATCAATTCATAAATCTTACGCAATGATGCCAAATTTTTCAAGTAGTTTTCCAAGTTATTTTTTTCTTTCCGAGAGTAATTTCATAAGGAAGGCGAGACTGTAGAAAATATAGAGAGATTCAGAAGAAAAAATATTTCTCTGGCAATGAAAAACTTTCCAACTTTTTTGACAATTGTTCCATTGCATTGAAAACTGATAATTGTAGCTCTAGCGTTATTCGCAATGAACTTTAAAAACTGAATGTTAATTTATTTGCCTTTGAAAATATTTTTCCATCAAGGCTGAGAATTGATATGTGAAACAATGTTGAAATATTTTTTTTTCAATTTGCAATTGAAGAGTCGAGTATATCGTGTAATTTTACAAAGATTGAGGATTTTCTCGCACCTCGCAATTATGTAGTTGATGGAGATTGAAAAAAAGCATAACTTGTATAGAATGATAGTGTTTGATATCCCGATGCCTGGGAAAATTTGCAACGTATCGATGAAAATGTCCAATCAAATCGGATCTTTAACCTTTCATCAATTTTCAGAAGCCTCGCAAATTGTTTCATAACTTGACGATCATCGTTAGACTTTTCTTCGTAGATTTTACGGGTCGAGGTCGTTCGGCTATTCAGTTAAGAATGAAAATATTCAATGAGAAAATTGTATCATACAATGCAACTATTAAATTTGCAGCACCACCTTAAAAACTCTAGCAAATCGTTGAAAAAACATCAAAACTTATGGAAATTAATAGGAAACATTCATGAAAGGAAGAAAACCAATTTATTTCGATTAAACAGCAAAGTGAATTTTTGAACTGTAATCGAATTTCTATGCAATGACTTAACGTGCAAAATTGAAAACCAGAAAATAGTAGCAATGAGTCTCAGAATCTCGATTTGTAGGTTATGGGAAAAAGAACAATCTTCGAAAATTAACTAACCTAAAAATGACTATGGGAATTTTTTTGACAAAAGGAAGAGAAATTTTTAAACATGACCGCTAGAAAAGTGTTCAAGTATTATAATGAATTCGTACCACTAATAATAATACTGATGATAAACAATTACAAACACTTAAAAAACGATTGGTTCCCAGTTTTTCTTTTTATGGTCACGGCTGCGTATCTCGTAATCTTCGGAGTCGAAGCTTGAATAGCTGCAATCCTTTCTTAAAAAAGACATTTCGATATATCAAAATCTGAAGCCTCTATTCATTGCCATGGTTTTGTTTATCGTTGCCATGCAGGCTTGCAACGTATCGGTGTCGAATATGAAACCCCTATTCGTTGCCATGCTCATGGTTTTGTTTATTCGTTGCCACGGCCATCGTTCTGTTTATTCGTTGCCATGAACATCATCAGTTGCCGCCAAGCACGAGTATACGATAGATGTCAGAAAGTAACACATTTTTTTCCGATATCGCAAATATAAAGTGAAAAGTAGTGAATTAAAGTGAAGAAATTAAGTGGAAGCAATAAGAAACAAAATGACAACATCAACGACGGGAGAATTTACGACGACAACTAAAGAATTTACCAGTAATGAAAAAATGGATGAATTCATTGCGGGAGACGAAACCATGGAAGTACCATCATAAATCCTTTTAAAAAATGACGAGGACGAGGACGACGAAGACGATGACGATAACGATGACTAGGAAAACGAAATGTTTGTTTCAGACACCAACAATAATAATTAAAGCGGGCACGTAGCACGTAGCGCTCGCGTTGTTGCTAGTTATGATTAAAAAACACATGAAACAACGAGAACTTATGGTTTCACTATTATTGTTAATATTATTATTATGAGAGATGCGAAATGAATTACGTACCAATTCGTTTTGTCAGCTTTCTTTTCTTATTTTTGGGCTTCTCGAAATCGGATTTTTCACGGTCTAATCCATCATATTTTTCTTCACCCGAACTTTCTAGTTCAATAAGTTTCGCTGTCTTCAATCGTTGAGACCGTCGTTGCATGGCATTTTTGAGTCGGTAACTTCAGCAGCAATGGGCGATTGGTTCGAGTTCACGAATGTCATAATACTCTGATTATGGAGGTGTGATATCCTCGTCCAAAAATGCTGTCGAATCCTCAAGCCTGAGTGCAATCATATCTGATTCTATTTCTTCTCGCAGATTTTGATTCGAAATATGGCTCATGTCAGTGTATCGTCATATTCGCCACTCGAGCAAGATTGGTGGTACGATCGAGACATTCTTTTTGAAAACTTGGCCCGCTTGAGTTTCTTGTCTACGCTCTCTGACGAACTGTTGTATTGCGGTGAATCCTCTTCTTTTTTTATTGACTTCTGACTTAATCGTTGATCTAATTCATCAGTTCACGAGGGGGACTCGGAGACCTCTAGTGAGAAACATCTGAAAACGTTTCGCGAAGACGATTCGGAGATGATTCCAGAAAAAGATTCGCATGTGTGAAACAATTTTGAATTTTCAATCGAACAAATTTCACGCCGAGAGCTCCGAGAAAACTGATCACAGAAATTCGGAAACGTTTTCCAACAAGAACGTGGTGATACTTCGTGACGAGAACTTTGCAATGGTGATGCTTCGTGAGGTTCTTTGCAATAGGAACTCGAAGGCATATCAGCATTGTAAGACCATTCGTGAGTTGGACCTGGAGTGATCCCAACTTTGCAATGCGTTATTGAACGAGAAGAACCTGGAGGTGTTTCAGGAAGAGAATTCCGAGATGAACTCAGGAGAGAAGTTGTGTGTTCGAATAGTGACATCGATTCCTTACGAACGTTGGTACGTTGCATCCTCGAAAGTGTTTTGATTGAATGGTCACATGCCTGTCACGCGAATATCATTTACTGCAGTGGATTTTATAGCAGCTTTTGGCATTGCTTCACCAATCAGCCCGTTATTTCAGCCGATGTTATCACTTGTGCAGGATGCTCTTGCATCCATGTCTTTGCTGTAGCAGCATATGCTATCGACAGTGGTCGCATCACACTCATGTTCAACGGTTGTAACCGGTGTATGGAATGAGGTGAAAAACAGAGAATGATAATATGATTTTTCCAGCACAATCTATCACCTCTAAGCTCTTCGTGTGAGTCGTATTATGTCCATCTAGCAGAATAAGGACGGGGTTATCTTCAGTAGGTTTCGTTTTACCGGTGAACCATTTCAACCACCTTAAAAAAATATCCGACTGCATCCAACCACTTGGGTGGCAAGCACTCCAGCTTCCCTATGGTGCTCCGATCATGGACGATGAATTTACTGGTTGTCGAGGGAACACAAGCAATGGCGGCAAAACATTTCCCGATGCCGAGACACACATTTCAACGGTAGTATTCTGGCCTCGCTCAGCAGAAGTCATAACTCCGACTAGTCGTTTGCCTTTTGTCGAAATGATTTTCAACATATGCTTTGGCACGAATGAAAAGCCAGCTTCATCGACATTATAAATCCTATCCAACGTGAGACGATATTTCTTATATACGGACTCCAACAAATCGTAAAAATTATCTTCAACCTGGCCCCAAAATTATCGACCACAATTTTATTGAAGCCTTTTTCTCGTGCAGATGATGTGGCCTTTGGTGTTCGTAATGCTAATCCCAACTGTCTGTTGAGGAATTCATCGACCCAATCCAAACTAGCTTCTCCACCCACGAAATTATTGTTAATGTTGTTTTTTTTTTTGCCAACCGGTACATCAGAATTCTCAACTCTATATATATATTAGGGTGGTTCAAAAAAGTCGACTATTTTTATTTCTTCAAAGCCCGGGTTTCAATTATTGCAGTGAGGTGAAAAAAGATGCCTGACAAAATTTGAGCCCTTAAAAAATTTTTTTAGAGGTCGCTCATCGCGATTTTCTATTGTCCATTTAAATAATACAGGGAAAACGTTACTAGCTGCTTTTGAATTTTATTCCTCGGCAACGGGTGAGGGTACGACAACGCCCAAGGTGGTTTTTTGTAGGGATTTGAACACTCTATAAAAAAAGTCTCTTGGCGTTTTACGCTAAACTTCCACCTACAAAAGTTATTCAATGTCAAAATTGGCTTTGAAGAAAATTTCGACATTTTTTCACTTTTCCGGCGAAACTATCGACCCTGTCACAAAACGCTGTGGAAACTTTTTCGGAAATCATGTGATTTAGTATAATATGGTGTACTTAGTTTATTAAAAAATTGAATAATTTATAATAATACTACATTACGAGGTTATTCTTAGAGGAAACTGCAATTTCCGTCCAGTGAATCGTTATATCAACAAAAAAAGTTCCAAGTTTCATTGTGTCATTAGATAATGCCTCAGAAAGAAATTGTTGGTGAAAATTCCAAAATGTATCGGATTTTTCCACATTCCATTTATAATTTCTTTTGGAGCATTAATTTTTTTTTTCCTGAGGAAGAGTGTATTTTGCTATTGAGTCTGGTCTAGTTCTTCTAGGAGCTCCGATAATTTTTGTTATAAGGCCCGAAATTTACTGATCGTGAAAATTCACGTTACCAAGAACATTTTTAATGGCGCAAGATTTCAAAAACGTATTATGTTAAGTGAAACATTACAATTTAGCAGTATAAGAACTAACAATAAGTTACAAAAATCTAGAAGAAAATTGGAAAAATGAAAATAAAGTTTTTAACTCACATCGAATGAAGAAAAATGATGAAACTTCACAAAATACTAGTAGTTCAATGACATCAATGATCAGGCACTTGGGGTATGAATATACGTCATTTGAAATGACATCAAAATGAAAGAAATTCCGTGCGTCGAGGAGAGCCAACATTGCTTCGTCGTTGCCTTTCGAGAGACTATGGATATGGTACGATGTCACAAGGAATAAGGACTCACTTTAGGTCGATTCTCATTCGTCAAGGCGGTCAACCATAGCGGGCGATCCTGGTTGGTCGGTGCGGTCATCCGGAACAATGAACATGCCTATATAAACCGAGGATCTGGCTAAGGAGCGTCATTCTGCAATTGTCATTGCAAGCAGCACGAAGATGGAATCCTTTGCTCAGTTGATGAGCTCCATCGGAGCTAACAGCTGCGAAGTTGACTTCATTGCTAGCTTGCCTTTGGAAATTGCCGAATTAATACTTCGAAAGCTGGACTCTCAATCCCTGCTGAATTCTGCTTTGGTCTCCAGAAAATGGATGAGAGTCTGCAAGGGCTATTCTCCTCTGAGAAAAACCATCAGACATCTTCTGCACACGCAGAACCAAAGCAGAATTCGCAGCCGAATACCACTTTCGAAGCTAAATAAAACAAAACCACAAACTCGCTCCAAGCCTCCTACAATTCAGCCTAACCTCGTTCCTCAACCTCCAGTCGTTCTGTCAATCCCACTCCCGAACTCAACGAAACATGTTCGACAAAATTTGTCCGCTAATAAACGTTGCCCCCCAACCCGCAATTCCTTAAGATTACGATAGTTAGATTAGGATTTACATGAATTGTTAGAGTTAAGTTGGATATATTTGTAGAATAAATTCACCGTTGCTGCACAGTAACTTCTTAAACTATTTCGTACTCTCCGTTGTACCAAAAATTGTTAATTTTGTATAATCGTACCTTAGAATTATACTTTAAATTAATCAATAATCTAACGCACCACATATTTGTTAAGGTTTCTATAAATAGTTTTTTAATATCTTGTGGATCTCGCGGAAAATCCGATTTAAGTTAGTACTTATTCTTGTCTTCGTACTGGTTCTCATTTTTATTTTCATTTGAATTAGGAATTTGAATAAAAAGTTATGGATCGGACAAATACTTTTGGCACGTATTTAAACATAATTTTATGTTAAAATGAAATAATTTAGATAACGATTTTTAGTCCGTTAATATTGATATGTTGTGATTATAAATGGTTAGCATTGTTTTTAATGATAGGAAGCAAGATTTATGGGTTTTTTATTTTTGTTGACGATGTCGGCTGTTAGTGATTTTGCTGAAACGACCGGAATATTCCCAGCCGTTATTCAAACATAATTTCATGATGTTAATAGTGAAAAATTCAGTTATCGAATTTCAGTAAGCGAATCTTAATTCCTTCTAAATTTTCAATACGTTATGTTTCGAATTACTAATAAGATAAGTACTACGCCTTCGATTGATACCATCAATTTTAACGCTCCAAGAAAGTTAGAACAAGACTTTTTTTAATTCATTGTATTGTCCTTTAGAATAATACTAAATGGTATTTTATTTCTATGGAAAACGTTAATTTTTTTTTATTTTAGTTTCTTGGCCGTTTCATAGGAATTAATATTCCAAGTTACCATAAAGGCCTCAAAACGATATCATAAATTTTAGTGCTGCACTTCGATTAAAACTTTTTCAATTGATCTGGTTATTTTTTTGTCAGATAAACTCATTTACTTTTTATTTATTTTACCTTTTTTCATCTATCTATTTGCTGTAGATAAATTGTAATTACTCATATATTAAATTAAGTAAGTTGAGGGGAAAGAAAAGAACCCCCAAATTCCCCTAGAGAAAAAAAAGTTTGGGACAAGTACATTGATGGTCCCTTGTTTCTGAATGGAATAGAAAAAATTCAAAACCAGGAAAAAAATTATATAAACAAAAAACCAACAATAAAAAACAATCGGAAAAAATTCTATTAAAACATAAAAAAATCTAAAATAAAAAATTTTTTAAATTAATTGAAAAGAATTTCCGTCTAAGTTACGTCCAGCATTAAAACTTATGATATCAATTTGAGGCCAAGTATTTAATGATAATTCAGAATATTTATTCTTACGGGTACCATCAGGAACTTGAGAAAGTTCTTATGAATCAAAAAAATTACCATTTGACTTACGTGCAGCACTAAAATTTATTATATTAATCGGAGAACAAGCGTTTTATTGGTAATTTCGAATTTCAACATTACTAGGGTCACCGCACGCGCAAGCGCGCACTTGTCTTTCATTGTATTAACACTTTGTAAATAAAGATATTACTCAGGACTTCAATTACTCCATCACTTCACTCTTATATCGCTAAATAAATTTATCTGACATGATCGCGATCGAATGTGTTGCAATTGTTTCCTCCTTTTTTCTACGATCTGAAATACTCACATGAATGAACTCCGAGCACAACATCGACAACCAATCAAAGTACGTCTATAGCAGCTTCAAAAATAACTCGCACATCGAGATTTCGTGACAACTCTTCTTTTATGACAGGATAAAATTGTTTCAAGAAGCGTTTAAATAAAAAAATTAAAAAAAAAACACATCAAAGGTATAGTGATTTATTACTCTATGATGGCAGAGACTTGGAGAAAAATCGATTCTTTTCAGACTTTCAGGATCCCCTCGTATTATTCACAATATTCGACGTCGATATTAGATCGGTACAAATTATGTTTAAATATCTGTTACAAGTACTTGTCCGGTCCATCACTATTAACTCAAATTGTTTATTCAGATAAAAATGAATAGCCCTTCCAGAACTAATGCATCGTAAGTATGCGTACAGAGGAAATTGAGAAAGTTATTTTGAAGAAAGTTGATTAAATAAACAATTCAAACGAATTCTCCTGTAATATACAAGGGATATTATTGTGCATCGATACACGATACATTTTTTGCACGATGAATATGCTCAAGCTTCTAAAATAACCCCCCCGTTTGTATTCCAATGACGGCAATTTCTACTTCTCATTTCTTTCAGTGAAAAAATTCTATTTGGTATAAGAACTAACCTATACTTTTATTGAGAACATTAAACTTATAATAAATCGCATTTGAATAAATTCTCAACCGGATTCTGACGTACAGTTTCGATTTTTTATGATTGATTTTCATTTGGATGAATAATGATGGGGGACAAGTACTTTTAACACATATTTAAATATAATTTATACCGATCTAAAATCGAGGTCGAATATTGTGAATAATACCAGGGGATCCTGAAAGTCTGAGAACAATCGATTTTCTTCCAAGTCTCTGCCACCATAGAGTAACAAATTACTATACCTTTGATGTGTTTTTTTTTTTATTTAAATGCTTCTTGAAACAATTTTATAATGCTAAAACTCTAAAATACCAATAAAACGCTTGTTCTCCGATTAATATAATAAATTTTAGTGCTGCACGTAACTCAAATGGTAATTTTTTTGATTCATAAGAACTTTCTCAAGTTCCTCATGGTACCCGTAAGAATAAATATTCTGAATTATCATTAATATTCTGAATTGATATCATGAGTTTTAATGCTGGACGTAACTTAGACGGAAATTCTTTTCAATTGACTTTGAAAATTTTTTTATTTTACATGTTTTTATATTTTAATAGAATTTTTTCCAATTGTTTTTTATTTTTGGTTTTTTGTTAATATAAATTTTTTTCCTGGTTTTGAATTTTTTTTCTATTCCATTCAAAAACAAGCGACCATCAATGTACTTGTCCCAACCTTTTTTTTGCCTTAGAGGAATTTTGGGGTTTGATATCACGTTTCTTTTACTCAACTTCCTTGATTTCGTTTTGATGGTTATAGGATTTTAGTTTCAATTTTCATGTGGTGTTATGTTGTTAGTATACGTTTTTTAAGATTATTATTTTGTAGATGTGAGATATGATTTTCGGTTTATAACCGCTGGTTTCCACGATCAATTTTTCGTCAAAATTGTACTGAAAATATTTTGTAACAGGACTGGTCTTGGACTTCGTCGATTTTTCCCCTTGTTCTCTAATATGTTATGGCCATTGGGAACCCAAAAGCACGGTGGAATGCGGGTTGAAAGCCGATATATCTGTCCTTAGACCATGGCGATTTTTCCCCTTGTACTCTAATATGCCTAAAACTTGAGCCTAAGACCATGGAGAAATCCCGGACGGGGGCCCAGATATTTTCGGCTTATAATCTTGGTTCCCACAAACAAAGACCAATGTTTCATCAAAATTGTACTGAAAATATCTCGGCACAGGTCTGTCCTTGGACTTTGGCGACTTTTCCCATTATACCCTAATATGTTTTGTCCATTAGGAACTCAAGAGCATGGAGAAATGCGTGTTGCGGGCCGAGATATGATTTTCGGCTCATAACATTTGTTTCGTTGAAAAAAGACCTATTTTCCGTGTAATTTGATGTGAAAAATTATCGCCACAGATCTATCCGTAGACTTTGGCGATTTTTTCCAAGTCTTCATACCAAGAAAGAAGACATGTAGAGACTTCTTTAATAGAACAGATTTTTTTGATCCCTTTTCTCAAAAATTCAAGTGGAAGATAGATAAAATGCAATACACAACAAATCTAACCGAATTGGCAACTTTTTAATGTCGCTTTTGCATTCTAAAGCTAGAGATTTTCGTGTCATCCAAACCGTGCCCCCGATCAAAAATATTTTCAAAGTTTGCAAGTGGTCGCTGAGGTCCAATTGTCTACAGTTTGATAGTTACCGAAAAAAAAGTACCCGAAAACTTCTAACATTTATTATGCCAGAACTCAAAAAAGCAAAAAAACTGAACCTACTTAGTTCAACAGAGCAACAGAATTCAAAGAGGTTCAAGATACCTGTATTGGTTTTGGAGGAAAACATTTTCAAGACAATTTAGAAATTAATTTATAAATTCAAAAATTTAGCATAGAATTTAGAAAAAGGAAAATTTAGTAATTTAGAAAAGCTGAAGACTGTTGTGATGAATTTTTGAGATCACATGTTACAGTTGGAGTAAAAAATTTAAATGATTGGCACACATGCGGTGACACAGAAATATGAAAGTTTGGAGGTATTCGCTTCATACCACTTATACAAACCTTAATACTATTTGAAAAGAAACACTTTAAAATTTGCTGAACCAAGTTCCATTACATAATACCATAATCAAAAATAGGGGGTGATACTTAGTACACATATTTATGCTCAGAAAGTTCAGAGTTCGCAGGTATTTGCTGCGATTCAATGTATCTGCGCAATTAGTTTGGAAGACGGCAATTTCAAATCTATCCATAAATGAGCAACTGAAGACTTTTGTAATGAATTTTTCACTTCATATATTGAAACGTAACGCCCGCGGAGCGGCCCGAACCCGCTCGAACTCTCGAATATCACGCGAACCGAAAACATCGCGGAGCGATGCACAGACGTGCGTCCCAACCGGCGGCCATCTTGGCTACTGTCACAAAGGCCCGAGCGAGCCGGCGTGCAACGCTCTGAACAGCGCCACTTGACGAGAAATCAAACTAAATTATATTTTCCTTATTCTAATTGTTTTCAAACTTTTTATTTATCAATATGAGCGTAAATAGGCTCAAAATGTCGGGGAAAATAGCCGCTATCAAAGAAAATTAAAGAAAAGGTTAAATCTTCTCGAAAATTTGTACAATTTCAAATAGAGCGAGATGCTTGATTACAGCGCATGCGCGGGGCTAAGCGTTCATGGGCTATAGGATCCCGAACGTGACTTTTCCCGATTTTCCGAATAAAATTTAAATAAATGATATTAAATAAAACAATGAAGCCAAATCATGCAACTAATTAAATAATGGCAATTTTCATGAGAATTTTATTATTTCAAAGTCACGCTGAGCTAAAAATCATCAGAAGCGGAATTCGGCGCATCGGGCAAAATAGCGATCAGCCAATAACAAGGCGCGAAATATGGCAGCGAGCCAATAGAGAAGCCCGTTGCAAAAGAATGCGCAGAACACGTCCGAAATAGGGAAATTCGGCATTTGAGAGATTTTAGAGTGGGGAACGGGGTATAAGAGTCGGTGCACGGCTCATTCGGCAGGCAGTTCACCCTACCTCTAGAACCAACTCGGATCTCTTACAAGAGCTCTCTTAACCTCAAATAGAAAAATACACTCTATTCTAGTAAAACCTAAAAATCCTTTTTCCTACTATTCCTTTGGATGCCTGGGGTATTGGTGAGACTCGGCGACGTATCGATCCCGTAGTCCAGGGCCCACTCCACTTAACCTATAACTTCCGAATTTTCGCTGCACGGGACATTGGCGAGACTCGGTGACGTATCGATCCCGTGGTCCGTGGGCAAAATTACCTAACCTAGTGAATGCTCAGGACATTGGCGAGACTCTGCGACGTATCGAGCCCGTGGTCTGGGGTTCACATCCTAACCTGTCTTGTGTTTTGAGCATTGGCGCCATTCGGCGACGTTTGAGGCCCGTGGTCAAGCACAAACTTTCCACCTAGCATTTTTTGGGTTTATTCAGAATAAAGGCGATAAATAAATGATTCTATGATTGATTATTATTAAATTCAAAATTGTTTCATAATTTATCCGATTTGGTTGGGTCGAACGAATTACTTAGCATCAGAATTGAATAATTCAATAATCCGCTGCCCATGTGGACCGTTGTACGACATCAAGGTCAAAATAAATCATCCGAACAAATTATAATCAATTATAACGAATAAAAACAAATAACAAGCGAATAAAAGCATTAATTCAAGAGGCTGCGGTAAGATTAGAGTTTGTATAGCATCCAAGCGATCATAAATTGAAAAAAATTGTAAAAGCGTACAACACTCTTGAATTAACAGGCAGCGTAAAAGGCTCAAGCGGTTAGGATTACAGGACATCGGTTGTCAATCATTAATGTTGCGAATTTCATTTTTTTTTGTCTGAAAAATCTCATGCAAAGCGGAAAAGAAGGGAAATAGAATAAGCAGGGGGCACGATAAATCATAAAGCGTTCTTTATTGTACAAACGAAAACAAAAACAAATTTGAAAATTCAATCGAAATTTCATACAGAAAAACGCTCCGTTTTTCCGGGTCTTTCGAGTCTTCTCTCGCCTGATTCGGTCAAACAACGCGGACAAATAAAAATAAAAATTGAAAGCGCGTATCATTTTTGTAAAAACACAAAAGTATTGTTTAATAAATTCATTTTGTTATCTTATCAACACAATCCTCGTCTCTCGTCTTGTTCATACCTGCTCCTTTTAAAATTAAGGTAGCTCGAACCGACGCGTGGCGGCGTTCAGGCCGGGTCGGCAAGAGCGTTACGTTACAATATATGTTACAGTTAGAGTCAAAAAATAAAATGAGTAACACAGTATATGAATTTTATAATTTGCAGATTTTTGCTGTATTTCATTGATCCAAATCTATAGTATTATAGTGAAAAGTTGTCAAACGTCATGATGTCACATTGAAATGACATAGCACACATTGCATTCAGAAATTCTGTATGTTCCCATGGTTTTTTGCAGGCATTATATTTAATCGCATCCAAAACTAAGCAACTGTAGACTCATCGTAATGAATCTCTTCACTAATAATTCCACGTTTGCAGTTTGCAAAGTAGGAATACTCAACATACATGTCATTTCATAAGTTCTGTTGTCAAAATTTGTGTTTGCCCACCGCATTCCGGAGATATGACTTTTCATATCATCAGCAAAAAAAGCATTCAAAGGCTTACTGGAACAAGTTTTCAAATTTATCATTCGACAGACCAAGTGGAAAAAGAATAACTACACTTATACCAAGACCAGATTTTTTTTGAAAATCTAATTTACAAAATGTGCAATTGAAGATCACGGTTAGAAACCTCTTGAATCATGTTACCACAATCAGCATGAAAAAATGCAACGAATTAATAATTATAGTAGAATGGGATTTACTGATGCAAGATGGGAACATAATTGAACTTAGACCGGAACTTACCTGCTGCTGGAAAATGAATATAATCAAATCAGGGATCCTTATGCTCACAATTGGCGCTTCATAATAAAAACAACGAACGTCGTTCAAAGTGACATGTTGGATCGACTGCCTTCACAAATGATAGAAAAAATAACCGTGATCGATTATTTTTTATCTCGTCAGCTTGCCTGTCAATTCTGATGGTTATATTTTCAAAGCCCATTCGATCCTACAGCGCGTTTGACCATTGACTTCGTTTTAACGTACATAAAAAAGTGACTGTCGCATTAACATGTTAAAACGTTTTCTACGGTGTTGTGAATTGGTTAAAAAAAAACGATTAGTGTTATTCCGAGCAGCGATATTTTATCCAATCCAGACGGGACCTTCTCCGGAAAGTCGGGAGATAAATATTATGATTTTAAAATTTTGCAAGTAAACGGTATGTTGCGCCAATTTTTTCGAAAAATTTTCGAAACATTCTTCTGCTCCGCTTCTATTTATCATTATTATTTTTCTTTATAAATATAAAAATCAATCTTCTTCAATCTGTAAATATAAAAATGATTTTCAGATAGTGAAGAATATTTAGAATCGCTAGAGTTGATAAACGACAACAATATTATTAGCCCAACAAAATTCGGCGAAGTGAGGAACACTTCGCCGAATTTTCTTCTTGACTCGACTGAGACTGTACCGGCCATGAAAAAAAGCGTGTTTGGATGACCGGGAGAGTAAAATATTAGAAAAACTGGAAGTAAGCAAAGACAGCTGATTCTGCAAACGTGGCGTTTCAGTGCCCAAACTGCAGTCAGTTGACAAACTGTGAGTGTACCCAACTCTTCAAACACACATCTCAGTCAAAATTACTGCTGTTCAATCTGTTTAATAAGTCTGAGTGTGTGAGTGAGTGATCGAGTGAGTAAGTAAGTGAGTGAGTGAGCGAATGAGTGAGAGAGAGAGAAGAGGGGGGGGGGGAGATAGAACAACTGATATGGAAAGCAGGAAAATGAGTGAGTTTAAAAAAAATCACATAAGGATAAAAAAACGAAAGAACATGAAGACCGGAGAACGAAAGAGTGATAGTATAACAACATGTGAAAACAAGAAAAAAAGACAGTTTGAAAATGAATGAACGGCCGAGGTAGCGAAAACATGGAAAATCGCGGGAATGAGTGAGAGAGAGAAAGAGATGACGAAAGGGCGATGAGATGAGAACATGAGATAATGAGAAAAGGGGAGATAAAGAGAGCAAATAAGAGAGAATGAGAGAGTAAGAGAACTTGAGCGCAAAAGGAGGGGAGATAAAATAACAGAATGAAAGAATGAGAGAATAAGAAGACGAAAGGATGTTAAAACAGGAGAACGAGAAAGCGAAAGGCGTCAGGTCGAGAAAACGAGACTGAGTGAGCAAGAGAATGAGTGAGTTGGGACAAAGAAGTAACGAAAAAATTAAAAAATGGGAGATGAATGAGTGAGAGAACGAAGTAGTAAAAGAAAAAAATGACGAAAGCATGAAAAAACGAACGAACGAGAAAATGGGGAAACGAAAAAAAGGATTGAAGGGGATAAGGGAGTGAGAGAATGGGACGATTATAGGACGAGAGATTGAGTGATACAGAAAGCGAGGAAACAAGATATCGAGACAAGAAGGAAGGAGAGAAATACAGAACAAGAATACCAGTGGATGCAACGACGAGAGAATGCGACGATAAGAGAACGAGAGCACTAAAGAACGGGAGAACGGAAGAGCGGAAAACGACAGAGAAACGGAACGAGACAATGGGCGATCGAGGAAATGAGTAAGCAAAAGCCCAACAGGCCCAGAAGACACCAGGACGAGAGAACCAGAGAAATAGAGGACGAGACAGTGATTAAGAGAACGATGATGATGTTGATGATGCTCATGACGCAAATTTTGAAAATTACAACGTATAATCCGACTCACTCTGATATTGAGTTATATAGCAATAATTATATAATGATTCTTATATTATAATAGTACATTACGATACATGTGACTTAAGTAGTCGATTATTGCACGGCGTGTAACATCAACTCGCCTTTTTTTTGTATCAATTTGGAATTGATTTTTTTTAAGATTTGTTTGAAGAAAACTAGAATACATTTGTTTGATACACGTACTTTTATTCTATTGTATGCTGATGTATACTATTTTATCGTATATAATTTTTAAAGTAGCGATTAAATATCATACAATAATAATGTCAATACATGCCGCAAGTCAAGCACTGAACAAAAAATAAACGAAAAACTGGTACACCATAATAATAGTTTTGATGATTCATATATGTTTATTTAATAATAGACATAAAAGTAGGTGAAACAAGGAGATTTATATCAATTTTTTAAACTCATACAATTGAAACTCATTTAATTACAATTCAACAAATTCGAACGATTTTTTTCAACCGCTTTCGTCGGTTTGAACGGCCTTATCCTGAGTCGTGCATGTTCATTTGACATTGCAACTATTAAATGTAAGACTACCGCTAAAGCCATTTATGATTATATTACAGTTATTAAAAATATAATTCGGTTTAGGCACCTTCTCATCGGTAAAATTCTGAGAATGAAAGCCGATATCTGGATGATAAAAACAAGCTCCTTTTGGCTGCTCTGGTTGGATCATATTCGCCTTTGGGGTTGATGGAGTCGATAAGCGGGAACTCATACAATTATCTCCCACAGTTGTATCATTACTAGATGACATCATTTTTTTTCTCTCAATAGAGATGTAGTAACTCATGAGGTTGAAGGATCACTATCTTTATTTGAGATGCTTTTACAGACATTGACCCCAGAAGTTGATGGTTCATGTTCTGGTTCTGGTACGGCAGCAACAACCCTTCTGGTTTGTTTCGTTATCTCGATCCCATCAGAAATTTGTTCACAAATCCATTTTTTATTTTTTATGGAGTCAGCAATGTACCCGAAAGCAACCGCTGTTGATTTCCAGCCTCCGTGTCGCTGCAAAGTTGTAATATCGGCACCAGCGTCAACCAAAAGAGTTGCCGAAGTTCTACCAAAGCTGTGGCCTGTGAAATTATGAGCATCGGGCAGATTTAGATATTCGGCAATGTCTTTTGGCATCGATCCGAATTTATTAATTCCAATGGGTTGCTGGATGCATGCCCCTTTCGTGTACCGAAGAAAAAATCTATCAACGGAACAATTTTCCGGTCTTGCTTGTAGATATTTCCAGCAGAAGTGGAATAATTCATTCGTGATTGTAAAAGGACTTGGGACGTAATTTTTGGTTTTTGGTACTTGAACGAGAAGTACATCATCTTCCACTTTTTTAACGTCGCCGACCGTGATGTTCACAAATTCTTCGCTTCGCAATGCTCCAGAAATCCCGAAGATGAGAGCTACCTGAACATCATTTTTAAAAATGAATACTTCAAGTTACTACATAAATTTGTTTAAAAATTTCGAAATGTTTTCTTGTGAAAAAACTTTCGATTTTTTCCTATATCCCAAACTATTTTTTTTTAAAAAACGCCGTCAATTTGTTGTAGCCACCGATATTAATATGGTCGTAAGTGCTGATTGTGCATTTAAACATAGAATATGTTGCCCATAAACTCGGTGGGGCGTATTTTGTCGATAAATGCGCAAAGTATGCCAAGATTACGTCTTCGCAAAAAGAATTGGATCTATTCTCCTTGCGCCATTTCTTAAATGCGTTATACGCGGCTGTATATAATTTTTTTGATTTACTGGGCAACAAAATTTAAAGCCACCAATTTCGCTATTTCTTTTATGGCGTCCGGAACAATTTCATTGATACCTAAATTCACTTTCCGAACTGTTCATTTCCAAACGAACGTTATAATTTCCGCACAACAAACTATATTAATCGTTTTGTCTTGATTTCGTTGTTATTTTTTCTACAACAGGAACCTGTTTTCAGGAGAATCGCTAATCTATCCCTCCTTGTCATTTGTTCGCTGTGAATTTTCAAGCTTCAAATGACAGTTGAAATTTTTAATTTTCGCCGAATTTTCACCGAACCCTCCAATGTCCCGTGCAACAACAATTCGGATAATTTTTTAGGTTAGGTGTGGATCCTGGACTACTGGATCGATACGTTGCCGAGTCTCACCAATATCTCAGGCATCCAAGGGAAAAGGGTAGGTTTAATAGGTTAGGGTTGCTAGTATCAGGGAGAATAGTTGAGGTCAGCCTTTTTTTCCGAGTCAGGATTTTGAGGAAAGACTGCCTGCCGAATGAGTCGCGCAGCGCTTTTTATACCCGTTTCCCCACCATAAAATCATCAAACGCCGAAAATCTTAGTTTTAGTTTGGTTCTGCGCATCTTTTCGTAACGCTGTATTGGATTGGCCCGTTGCCATGATTCGAAAATTCTGATTGGTTACTCATATTTTAGTAATCTCGACGACACGATGCGCGAAATACTGCTTTTATGATTTACAGAATTATTTTACAATGAAAAAAAGCAAAGATTGATTCAATTAATTATTTGACAATTTTTACAAAAGTTTTATCTCGTAACTAAGTTTAATTAAAAAGAACTTAATGTGGTCGAAAAATTGTTGTTTGGATCGTGGCTTGTTCGATAACATTCGATCTACGAATGCGCAGTGAAGAGCATTTTTATTTTATTATTTTCAGGAATTTATTACCAAAATGTTATGTCAGGATTATTTTTTCTCGATTCTTTATATTTTTCCGGTTCATTTGAGCCTAGTTACATAATTTTCCGAGATCGCGTTGATTTCAAATTAACAAAACAAAAAGATATTGTAGTTCGGGTTTTTAATGCGGGGCGCCGCTAGTATCGAGCTCCACCGCTTGTATCGGGCCTTTGTATTGCCCACTAGTACGGCCGCCGCCGGCCAACAGTAACGCGGCTCACCGGTCATTGTACGCGCTCGGGAAAAACATCGCGCCGCGTCGCGATGTATTTCGAGGTTATGTTCGGGTTCGAGTCGATTCAGGTTCTTCGGGAAAGCGTTACGCTACAATATATTAATAACAATTTTTATCATTACCGTAATTACATGATTTCGTTTCCGTCCGTGAACTACTTGAACAGCTAATTGATTTTACCATAGGTCCCCCTGCTCCATGGATCAATCATTTATGTAAATGCAAGACATTTAGAAGTAATTACAAAAACATTTCGGAAAGACCCAAGAGAATTGATGGGTCGAATAATTAAAAGCTGCGTACCGATTGAAAAATTAGAGAAAATTACGAGAACCCGGAAAAGGGGAGACATAAAAAATTCCAGCCGAATTATTGGAGGATACGAAAAGTAATTCAAAACGGATGAATGTATGGAAATTTTTTTAATAAAAATTAATTAATTAAAATTGACTGTTTTTTTTTATTTTCTTAGTATACGTTGTACATATGTCGAAGGCAATGAAATTAAATAAAAAAGAATTCGATGCATGTGTGACGATGATGCTCAATACAATGAAACAGCTGAAAAAGAAATGAAACAAAAACGAATGTCTGAAACCGGAAATAATATTGGAAATTAATGAAAATCATGAAACGAAATCGAACAGGTGTAGAATCTAATCATTTTTTTACAAGTGACCCATCCAGTTGAATTTTCATTCGTACTTATTTTTATATACTAGAAGGGAAGACAATGAGTTAGAATTGGTTGAAGAAATGTCTCATTTTGACGGAGCATCTAGCCAGCTGTTAAAAATGAAAGAAATTTTGCATACAAAACAGAATATGGAGCGAGAAATGAGCTGGGAAAACGAAATGATAATTGAGAAAGAAATAGCAAGTGACGAACAGCCAATGATGAGTGGACGGTCGGAAGAACACAAGATAGAAAATGCCGAAGAGAAAGGCAAAGAGGAAGAAAAACAGGAAAAGAGAGAATCATTCCAAAGACGGAGATCATATTCGTAAAAGTGAAAATAGAAAAGAGCAGAATACCAATAAACAAAAACATAATTGTCCTCAGAGAACCCGAAAATAAGAAAGAAACAAATAATATAAAAGGACATTATTGTAGTGAAGCGAAAGGAACCACGATAGGAAAAGGTGAAATCAGGGAACGAATTGAGCAAAGGACAAAAGATCATAGTGCAGCGAGAAGTAGTCCGGGAAAAAAGATGATAAGAGCAAGATAGTGAAAAAAAAGATTATGGTAAAGAGAGAACTATTTCAAGAGAAAAAGAAAATAAGCGAGAGCTAGAACATAAAAAAAGAAATCACTGTAGAAGAGAGAAAGAAAACTGGGAAGAAAAATTTGAAATGAAGGAACGACATGAGCAAAGAAAAAATGATCTTGGTGCAGAGAGCAGAAGTAGTCCGAGAAAAAAAGATGATAGGAAAGAGCAGGGTAGAGGCAAAAAGAAAGATCATGGCAAAGAGAGAACTATTTCAAGAGAAAGAGAAAATAAGAAAACATTAGAATACAAAAAAGGAAATCACTGTAGTAAAGAAAAAGAAAACTTTAGGCTCTGCCATGCTGTTTCGATCGCTTTAGCTTTCTTTGATTTGGTCGGCTAATTTTTCTTCATAGAGCTATTCGTCCGAGTGAGTTGCGTCTATGACTGGTTTCATACTCCTTTTCATCATTGGAGTAATAAAAGATTTTCTTCCTACAGACTATTGGTGGAAAACATCCGTGAACAATTTCCCACCATCGTAAAGAAGCTCTATGAGCTTCATTTGGTCTATGCCATCTTCGGAATCATTAAGCAACTCAGATACAGCTAACCCAATCGCTACAATGGCTGTACCCACGCATTCTTGCGTTTGGACGAAGTGGTCATCTCTTTTTTTCGCAACATCGGTCATTGCAGCAGTCATTTCTAAATTGACTTTCGGAGGCTCCGCGTAAAACTCTCCTTTTTGAGAATATATTTTTTCGTCAATGTTTTTCTACTTTCCTCGGATAATCCTTCCTTCATCCACTTTTGCCAACGATTTTTAATTTGTGAATGAAAATGCACTGTCTCTCCTTGATGGGTACTCGGATCCTCCCTTAAGAGTTGGAGAATGTCGTCGTCCATCATATTTTCTGTTACCGATTTTTCTCGACTCGTAGAAGGTTCTTCTGTATTAATTTCGATTATTTTCTCGGCATTTTCCTTATTGGATTCGCCGTTTGAAAGAGCCATTTGCCTTTTAAGGTTTGCTATGACCAGATATTATGTTAGTCTTTTTTTACGTCATACACTCTAATGGAGCTTGTTGAACTTTTTGTTCTGTTCCCTTATTGTGTGGCAAAGCTCGTGTGGAGCTTGTCTATTGCATTTTTCGTGTGGAAAAACGAGTACTAAATCATTTAAATTACCTGATTGTTCCTTCGGTTGATTTTCTTTCTGTGAAATAATTTCGGTAATCAATTCCGTGAGGTTATTCAGCTGGTCTTATTATTTATCTGTTTCAATAATTTAAATAATAAATCATCGTAAGCTGTTATTTTTTCGTGTATTGAGCACAACAAAACAATATGAGGATAGAGAAAAATGCAGGGCCAAAAACTGAAACTTCAAACTCTAAAAGTTGTGGATCAGAGCATAGCTTAACACTATTACAAGTAATCATTGAGAACGAGACGTCGCAATATAATGCTTATTAGAAACATGAGCATCAATGAAGATTGATGCAATGGTACGAGATTACTAATTTTGGAATTAGGTAAAGCCCTTGGCTAATCGCAGGACACGCGATGAAACTTTTTAAATTGTACCAACAGCCTGGACATTAGTGTGCGTAGCAATCTGTGTTCCGATAGTTAAATATAAGCCTACTATCCCAAAATAAAAATGGGGCAACGCTGCTATTCGTTGGTTATATTATGTGGTGTTACATATTGTTGTGGTGAAATGGTGTTGAAAATTTTTTAAATTATATAAAAGCTGAAATGGAAGATCAAATACGGTTGAAGAAAAAATTCATCAAGAAAAAAGTGCTCGATAAACAGTTGATATTTATAAAAAAAAAATGCGTTGTGAAAAAAACTCATCTCAAGCGACGCGGGGATGCCATAACTTCCGAAACGACAAAAATAACCTCGGGGAGAAGCATTGTAGAATTGAACGAACTGGCGAAAAACTTGAAATGCTGCTAATGTTCTCAAGTTCTTTCAATCGAAAATATACTCAGTGATAAAAGAATAGTTCTATGATCTGTACTGGCTGTGCGTTGCCTACCACGTTCATCGATGACAGCTGTGCCAATAAGGAAAACTCATCGAGTTCATGAGCAAAACGAGCAGTTCCACTCTGACGTCAATACTAAGGCTCATTGTCGCATTATATCACAAAAGTGTGAAAAAAAATTCCATGAACCTTACTGAAAATGGTTTCAATACAATAGAAAAAAAACTTACAATGACAATTTGAGGCCAAGTATTTATCGGTAATTCGGAATACCAATTCCTACGAGACGTATTAGAAACTTGGAAAAGTTCTAAGGAATCAAAAAAGTTATCAAGTTACGTGCAGCAATAAGATTAATAATATCAATTAGAGGACAAATATTTTATTCGTAATGTGCAACTTAAAAATTTTGAAATTATGTGCTTAAATATGAGTTAAGAATACTCTTCCAGCTTAAGGAACGGTGAAATCACATTTCGACAGCAGAAACTTATAAAAAAAAAAGAAACCGAAATATTCCTGCCCATGACTTTTTGGTAAAATAACTAACCGAAAAAATTACATAAAAACTTAAAGTCATTTGTTACATTCGGTGGAACACAATACAGTATTCAATACACAATATTCGACGTCGACTGGAACGATACAAATTATATTTAAATACGTGTTAAAAGTACTTGCCCGGTCCATCACTTTATATTTGAATAAAAATCCACCATCAGTCTGTTGGTGGGGCCGTTTTGGCCAACACAATTGTGGTGTTCCTTGTTCCAAAAACTGCTCGTAGCCGAGCCAATTATTTTTCATCCAGAGAATGATTTGCTGATTGATACTTGCAGACAATATCATCCGTTACGAACCTTGCTTTTCATGGTTGTCAGGAAATTATCGGGCAAGCGTTAGCGTTGAAAGGAGTTCCTCAAGATTTGATACCGATAGCGATGGTATCGTTATCAGAGGGAACCTTTAATCAATACCATTGAAGCTTTGGTGGAAATTTTTCAAAAAGAAGAGATTCTATCTGTTTTATGTTGTAGCTGGAAGTATTCTCGAGTTTTTAACAGACTGTTTAAAACAAGTAAAAACTTATGGTACGTTGAACTCGTATCGGTCGGCATTCGCATTAATAGTTTTTGGCCATACAGACTAACAGTCAGTTTTCAAAAGGTTTTTTTGAGGCGTTGCTCACTTACAACCGCAAACAACAATATACGACGGAATTTGGGATCCTGGTCTAGTTTTAAATTACGTAAAGACGCTTTGGCCACACGACACATTGTCGTTGGAAGAGCTAACCAAGAAACTAATTATGTTGTTAGCATTAGTTACCGCGCAAGCAGTACAAACTCTGTCAAAGAATGGACTAATAAGCAGTATTGAAAAACAAAAACAAAAATTAAAATTAAAATAATAAATCGGATAAACACATCGAATCTCGGAAAAAATTAATCCTTGTTATGTTTCCCGTTCTTTAAAAGACAGCCAAAGTTGTGCGTAGCAACGGTCTTAGACTACTACATCAAATGTTCTGCAACGGTATGGCCTAGTGATGAAGATTACCTATCAATAACGTACAAAAAAAACCTCATCATGTAGCAACAATGCAGGTGGATGAATATTGTGATGACCAAAAGTAGTATTGATACAAACATTTTCGGCTCACATAGTACAAGCAAGGGAGTGGGCCATGGAAGTTCAGGCTCAATTGATAAACAACAGCTCTTTTTTCGAAACGACAGACGTTAAAGTTCGCGTTGTAATAGGCGACGAGGATAGTTCCATGATGGCAGCAGTTTGTAAAAAAAAATCGGCAAGTTATTTGCTTGAAACTTCTTTATCAATGGTCGATATGTCATAAATTTGTTATTATTCCTTGATCAAAATAAATGAGTTGTTGATTCGTTAGTCAATTTGTTTTATATATATATATATCTATCATAAAACGAGTATTGATTTTTCTTGGCGACAGTCTGTTTTCATATGCGATTGAATAAGGATTGTTGATCTGTTTGTTTTCGACGTGAAAAATCCAGAAGAATGTATATAACCAAATATGCATAATTAATGGAAAGAAACTAATCGTTACGAACAAATTCCACCAATAAATGGGCCGTAATTGTCAATGAATAATTAAGTTTATTTTCAATTGGATAAATCAAGTAAGTTTTACTCTGTATTCATATTCAAAACAGATTAATAACTAATCCAAATGAGCTTTTCGATTGAATTCATCAGAAATTGATTTATATCGATTTATATTACTGAACAAAGTCTAATCGTCGAATCCCTATATTCGTAATTCATACCAAATGAGTATTCTACTGAATTATCTACTCCAAAGATAAGTTACTATTAACTTAATTGAGAATTTAAAGATTAAAAACAAAGTTGGTAAATATTTAGTATCGCGGCACCACCTAGAATTGGCTTCAATTTTTTTTTAAAGCTTCGTTTTAACTTGGCAACATCACGACTAGTCATATTATGTTGGCGCATGACCTTATTTACTCATAAAAAAATTATTTACAAAATTTGTTCGTTTATAAAATTTTACAAAATCTATATATTTATATAAGTACGTTTAATGGTTGATTTGAAGGCTACATGGATGGCAAACGTTGCGCTCGCGCCGGGGAGACCCACCCATTTACTTTTTAAGAATTTTTTGAATTTGAACAAAGAAAAAAGAAAATTCTTGAGAAGTAAATGGGTGGGTCTCCCCGGCGCAAATCCCCGGAGTAGCCCAGCCAAGGAGCGCAACGTTTGCCATTCATGTTACTAGTGAATGGTTGTTTTGAGGAAATTTTTTTTTTCTCCGATCCAAGGTCATGAGCCATGATGATTCGTGTAGTAATAATGTTTTTTAGTCATAACAAACCTGTAAAAAAATTTACAAGCCAGTTATAGGTAGTGCCGCGATACTAAATATTTACCACAAAGTTCTACTACTTTTACTATCGGAAACTCAAATTGAGACGGGTATTTCTCCTCTCGTTTTATTTGACGAATTTACCCTCACCTGACGCGGCCTGGGTCAAGGGCTGTCAGGGCTCTAGTTTTAAATAATATTACTTTTACAAATATGTTGGGCGCCAGCTAATTCCGTCAGGAGTTAGCAATCAATAAATAATTAATTTCAATAGTTTTACTCTATTCTCAAGGTGGGAGGTTGAGGACCCGAAATGAGAAAATAGGAGAAAGGACAGATTTCAAAGAGAGAAAAGAAGAAACTTAGACAAGTACTTACAATATCTCCGTATAATATATGAGATCTCCAGTTATTTCTCTTTGACAAAATATATAACGTAGACGATACAATACTTCAACGTATACTTCGCAAATACAATTTAATAAATTTAATTGACAGATTTGGGCCGGTACGTCCACCGTTTGAACTAGAAGTTCCCAAATTTGACAATGATTAATTCTCAATTTCAATAAATTCTAAAATGTTTCCTTTCGGACTGCCGATCGTACAGTGTCCTGTGTGTCGCTTTTCGGGAATATTCGGGCCAACATCCCCTCCAATAATCGATTCGTTCGACCACTGATCGACGCGCAGGCGCTCGTGAGATTGACGAAATATGTACTGTTCTAGGGCGACATCTTTTAGGCCCTTGCAAGTAATTTACACTTTATAACGCAACCGCGTAGTTTGAAACGACCGTGCAGGGATACACTGGTCGAACGACGGAGGACGGAGAAGGTTCAACTCCAGCTTCCTGTCACAAAATTAAGGCTTCGGCTATTTGTAAGTTTGTCGTAAATAGTTTCTTTTCAACATTATTAACTAATCCATGCAGTTATCGGGTCCTCATTAAATCTCATACTAATTATATATATTTTTTCACCAGGTTAAAATATATACTGAGAAAACAGTGATTCGACCAAACATCAAAGAAGATTTATTAATTTTGAATCTTTTAAAAAACGTGATCTAAAAATTGTTGACTAGAAATTCGAATCCAATTGACGTAAATTTTATGTTCATTAAATATTATCTATAAATTAGCTGACAAAAATCATCTTTCGAAGAATTTCGTGAACGATTTATATAAAATCAAGCCACGAACTCTTAGATGAGTAAAAATAAACAACTCCTCACATAACGAAATATTTCAATTTTATTATTGCAAATAATGGAGGCAACGAGTCAGCATTAGCGGTGGCCATACGCAGTATACCGGACCATGTATTCGGGAAACATAAACATTGTGGAGACTAGTACCACAAAGTTATGCATAAAATAACGTTGAAAAATGAGGCATTATATTCGAAATTGCTCAAAATTTTTTCAAAATATGCAGCAAATTCTTCAAACTTGTGTGTAGCTGCATCGAGCCAAGCGAACAAAGCTCTCAACAACATAATAGCTCATAAATGCTCTAAAAGACGTGCTTCTCTTTGACTGTATCAAGTGATGCTCGTATGGCCAGTGCAGTATGCACTAAAAATTACGGCGACAGACACGTGACAAATATTGAGAACATAATAAATGTTTCTTCCAGAAAACATAATGAGACGTATACAGCGAAATGAGACAAATTGAAATTGGCAAAGTTAACTAAATGAAAGCTACGTTCCACGAAATCGCATCGAAACATGTTGAAACAAGAAAGAGAAGTGCTAAGAAAAAACTAGAACTCCTACACAAACAGTTCACGCTCAAACTCAAAAAATTACTGGATTCAAAAATGTCGGCGGAAAATTGTACTACAAAGATAAGAAAATCGACTCAATTCCATTGCATGATCGCGATGTTCTTCGAGTTTATGTTCATTCACGTTTGTTCCTCGTATTACGCCACAATATATTGATTATTTAAAACAAAAAACAGCGAAATATTCACATATAGAATAAATCCAGAAATCATTGTTTGATTTTATTTATTTTAATTGTTCATTGACAGTACAATATGAAAATGAATGCTGTGCTGGAACACCTCAGATTAGCTGCACAACTGGCTTCCGAATTCCTTTTATCTTACGTTACTGCAATTACTCAATAGTAGATTTTAAAAGACAAAGTCTAATACATTCGAATCCGTTCTAATAATAATTACGAAAATTTCGTCCATGTATGTTTCAATAGGCATTCTGCATTACAAAGTAGCAATAGATTTCAAATTTAACATTTTGAAATAATATGTTTGAGCAAAACACTCATTAGGCAAACGAGAAACTTTTATGTAAAAATAAAGCAGAGGATATCAATAGGAGCCCTGTTGGAGGAAGTCTATTTTGGTTTTATGTCGGATCCTTCCCGCGGTCTATTTCCCAATGTGCAGCATACCAATAGCTGCACCCACAGCTGTACTAAGTTTGTGACCTTTCAGGTATTCGTAGACTGGTCCCTGTAAAAAAATTCATTCATTAGATTATCAGGGATGCTAAAGAGGGAAAGGAATCAGAGAAGTTTTTCTTACACGTAATTTCTGGTCGGATGCCAGGCCAAGACCTTTTCGTAGTAAAGCCGATATATATTTGAAGTTTAGGCAGTCAAAAACGCCTCTCCGTTTTTGATTTTGACACAGAATCTTAGATGCTTCTTCAAGGCTACCAACGGTTACCTCTTCATCTTGTCCAAAATCTACTAATCCTACCTGTGATCATGCAACATCGCAAAATCAAATAACGTAAAAATAAAAATTCGAATGGACATTGCGGCATCCTATAGTAGAACAATTCTTACTTCAGCAGGTGTCCAGAAATGGCCCGAAAACACCCCAATCTCGTGTCCTTCTAGACTGATAGGGTTTATGTGAGCCTCAGAGATTAAATCATCAATAATTTTATCGCATTCGTCGAGAAAGTCGTTTTGAGTTTTGTCATCGATGTATCTTCGCCCATAGATAACAAATTTTTGTCCTTCGAATGTCCATTCCTTACGGTGACCAGGATTGATGCACACCGAATGGATCTTAACGGTTTTCTGAGTTCTCAATTTCGTTTGATTCATTCCATGAGTGAGAATTTTTGCGCGTGCGGCATTCAAACCCATACCATGTAAATAACTGTCGGTGTGAATGCTCATTTTTCGACCCATAATGTTAACATTGTGTTTGTCTAAGTCTGAGGAATCCGAAATTGTTTTTGCGGAAGTGACTCTTATCGATTTACCGCCGAGATCAAGAATTGTAACGGTTTTATTCAAAGTATCGTCGGATAACCGGCCACTCAAATAATTCACGGTGAGCCAACTGTATATTGCTTCATCGTCGCTTTTCAATATGGACAAGCAATCATCGGTAACTAAATATCCGGACTCGTGAATAACTTTATTCCACTCTTTCAAAATGATTGCCTCCTTTTCTGGGAAGAGTAATCCCAAGCTAGGAGGAGCTTTTACCAAAAGAGGTGTTTTTGATCGTTCGGAATCTGGTATTGCAAGCATTGGCGTAGTCAACAAATCTTTCAAACTTCTAGAAGGATTTGCATGCGCACTGAGAACGGGCCCTACTGATATCATATCGGTTCTGTCTAACTCCAAATTTCGGTCTGTTTCTTCATTACGAATAAAAGTAAAAGCTTGCATTTGGTAAGTGGACGATCCTAAGTATACGACCACCGCGCGAAGCGTCTCTGGCGTAGAGATGGGTGACGCAACGCAATTCAGCAACAATCCTGTTAGCACGGTTAGCGTAACGTGCCTCCTGTCGACCTTGGATGCCATATTTACTAAACTAAACAAATATATTATGTTTGTTAAATTGTTCAAAACTGAAAATTTCATCGAACTTATACTAGGTGCTTTAATAAGAATGCTCGTGTAATTTCAATTAATAAATGCTATTTTCTGATGTATTTTTATTATCCTTTAATGAAGTTTATGACAAAGCAATTTAAATAAATTGTCATTGATTACATTCAACTGCTTGTACATCAAATAAACTGTGGAATGGAATGTAAGATTATGATTGTATGGAAGAACCATTAGAAATAATTTTATAATGAATTCATACCATGAAAATAAGAATTTATATACGATTGTTTTAATATTGAAAAACCATTTTATTCCATTTAGCTGTATTTTTCAGGAACTTTAAAAGACCAAAAATAATTTCATTATTATGATTAATTGTTAGTTTTTTCTGATGTGTCCAGAATTTCCGAATCACCAATTATTAAAATTAGTCGTTTACCTTGATGATATTCTAGTGATTGAAAAATTATACGAAGATTGTAAGGAAAATGTACAAGAAGTTTGCATCATGAACATACAGAGGCTAGGTTTTATTTCAAATGAAAAAATGTCATTTAGTTCCGAAAAAAAGTGCAGATTGTTGGGTTTCAATTTTGATTTTGAAAAGATGCCTTTAGAAATACCAAACGACGAAAGGGCTAAAGTAGAAAGTCTAATCCGAAAATTTCAACTGAGGTCATCGTGTAAGATTCGTGAATTTGCTGAATTAGTAGGTACACTGGTGACGTGGTGTCCAGCGATAAAATATGGCCTGGGTTATACCAAACGATTTGAGAGAATTCGATAACTCGCTTTAGAAAGGAAATCTGGATGTTATGAAGGAGTGATGAAAATCCCGAACTCGTTACAATCGGAATTCACTTGGTGCCTGAAGGCCTTACGTTTCCCCTACAATTCTTTTAAAACAAAAAAATTCAAAAATGAAATTTTCAGCGGCGTTTCTCTATCGGGATGGGGAGCAGTTTATAAAGATGAAAGAACCCATGGATTTTGGAGTCGAGTAGAAAAATTGTTTCATATCAATGATTTGGAGTTAATGGCGGCCTTCTTTGCTCTAAAGTGTTTCGTTAGAGAAGAAAGAGGTTGCAATATGCTCTTTAGGTTGGATAATACCACTGCGATTGCTTATGTCATGTCCGGAGAGGCGTGAAGGAAAGATTTGGGTGTTTGAGCGTCGAGCGACAAACGAGATGTCCCATAAACTTTTCCACGCATGTATTTATATATAGATATACTCGTTTGAGTATCGTGGGCGCACGCTCAGAGACATCGAGAAATCTTGCTTTTGTCTAGTAGCGATTGAGGAAAGGTATTAAAAGTCGTGGACAAAGAGATCTAGGATTCTTTATACACTCTTTAATGAAAATAGATTGTTGGTAAAATACAATTGTATTCTCTATATATTCTGGATATAACGTAAGGTGTTAGCAAAGTTACAATCAGTGATACAACTTGGTATGATACGTGGTACGTTACCGGAGAGGTGTCTTTGAACTTGTTGATGCGCGGTCGTTATTGAATTTCGTGATCGATTGTAAATATTCTAAGTCAGAAGTCGAGATGATTGGAAAATATTTAAAGTCTCGTATCGGAGTAAAATACCTTAACACCTTCGTTGCTGAACTCTGACTCGCTCTCTTATAAAGAAAACCTGGAGTTCGTCTAGAATTTAAGCATAAAACGACTAAACGAATGACAACCGAACTACTGCGAACAATATAAACGCGACTCTAGGTACGGATCGGAATGCCAGTTGTGCCGCAAATTTTGCCCTTTTTATAGAGCTAGATTGGAGTCAAATAGGTGGAGTTCGTTGTCTTTACCTCGGGCACAAGTGTTCTGGGTTATATTTTTAGGGACCTATAAGAAAAAAACTTCTGTGTTATCAATCCATGAATCCCTGAAATTCAGTAGTGTTCGGATGGGAGTTACGTAGAAACCAGAACACTTGCGTACATAACATACGTCAAGGAACGTGTCTTGGGTGATGAGATGGCCATGGGTTATATTCCGTGTCTTGATCAGGTGATACACGCACTTACTTATTGTTAGTTCGAGATCATTTTAGTTAAGTTGCCAATAGAAAAATAAAATAATAAAAATTTAATGCCGGTTGTGACACATACATAAACAAGATGGGTGGTATAAGATTTGAACGGTTGAACAACATAGCCGAGGAAGATTTGGGAATGGTGTGAGAAACGTCAGATTTGGCTAAAGGTTTCAAACATCAACACGAAGGACAACATTGAAGCAGATTTCGAATCACGAAGATTGGAAGATGAAACGGAGTACTGTTTAGCAGTCTCGGCTTTCGATAAAATAGTTGAGACGTTCGGGCAACCAGATATTGACTTCTTTGCTTCCCGTCTAAATACAAAATGCAATCGCTATATATCGTGATTTTGGGATCCATATAGTAAAACAGTACATTCATTTCCGATTAATTAGAAACATTTGAATCTTTTTTACGCTTTTCCTCCTTTCGCACTGGTACTTCGAAATTTGAGGAAAATTAAAGAGGAAAAAGCAAGGATTATTTTGATCGTGCCAGACTAGCCGGTTCAACCATGGCATCCACACTTTCGTTCGCTCGTTGTCGGGAAAATAATTACGATCGGTCCTAAAAATCTCTGTTTTTATCACTCAACAGGGATCCTCATCCACTGTGGAAGCAGCTTACCCTGGTGGCCGAGATTGTTTGCGGAAAGCATTCGAATTGAGAAATATTCCAGAAGAAGCTAGAGAAATTATAACCAACTCTATACGAAAATCTTCACTTAAACAATATGATATTGCTTTAAGGAAATGGTGGAAATTTTGTGCTAATGAAAAAATTGACCCGTATAAACCATCAACGATGAATGTTTTGAAGGCCTTGGCAGAAGAATTTAAGAAAGAAGCTGCATACAGTTGCCTTGATACTTTTCGATCAGCTGTATCGTTACTTGCTGCACCGTATATAGGGCAGGATCATAATATTAAAAGATTATTCAAGGTAATAGCCGGGACTCGTCCACCAAAGGTCAGATATGATCGAACGTAAGACCCACCCTTGGTGTTAGAATATCTCAACCACCTGGGAAAGAATGAAAATATGGCATTGGACAAGCTGGCAATGAAAATTGTAACATTGCTAGTTCTAGTCACAGGAAAAAGAATGCAAACATTAGCGTTGATTCGTGTAAAAAATATAAAACTCGCGGAAAATAAATTTGGACAAGTACATTGATGATCGCCCGTTTTCGCATTCAAAAAATGCCTCAAAAATTACCTCAAAAAATGTGAACAAAAATTCTCAAGCCTCGTAATGAAAATTCAAAAAAAATTCAAATCCATTAAAATCCTACAGCAACCGAAGACTTTGCTTAAAAACATTTTTGCTCATCGAATCATTGCTCATTCGAATTAAAACCAGGGGTTCTTTTCAAAATCGGATCACAAGATATAATTTGATATAAAATGATTTTCCCACGGATTAGTGTCCAAAAAAATTGACACATAAATAAACTTCTTATTTGATTCTCATTTAAGTGAACAGTTTGAATAAAAAGTGATGGGCCGGACAAGTATTTTTAACATCTGTATTTAAACATAATTTTATAATGTTGAAGTGAAATAACGTAATAACCATTTTCATTCTGTAAATGTTGATATGTTATGATTATAAAGAACCGGATTTGCATTGTTTTGAATGTTGAAAAGCAAGACTTTTGGGTTTTTTATGATTGTTGATTTCAATTTGCATTAGTGATTTTTCTAAAACTCCCTGGAACGGACGAGTATTCAATGTTACTAAAAAGAACTTAGCCTTGAAGCGATATCATAAATTTTAATGCTGCACCGAACTTAGATAGAAACATTTTAAATTTATTTAATTATTTGTCTGTCAGAATCAAATTATATAGGAAGATGAGTCATCGGTTTTTAAAATGTTTTCAAGCAAGATCTTCGAGTGCTGTAGGGTTGTAATGTATTTGATTTTTTTTTTAATTTTCATTGCAAGGTTTGAGAATTTTTCTTCACATTCTTTGAGGTATAATGGCGATCATCAATGTACTTGTCCGAATTTTTTTTCCTCGAGTTTAATATTTTTTACGCGAATCAACGCTAATGTTTGCATTGTTACCTGTGACCAGAACTAGCAATGACCAGATCGTCATATAGTGCAAAAACTCGGCGGTGTTTACCCCTCGTTAACGAAATTCATTCGTAAGTTTCTAGCTATGCAATCCTAGTATTTTTATTTTGAAAATCGAATAGAAATGGTTTTTTTCAATATAGCTCGACTGGCCAGTTATATAAAAAAGACATTATTCCTCGATTGGCTGGAAATGGATCAAGTGATTTTACCATACCGTCAACGTCAAGTTACACAACAGCCGAGAGATCGTCATATACAACACTTTCAGAACGATCTTCTGAATAAAAAAACGCATGGGGTATATATATCTATCCCAGTTTGTCGGATGCAGGTAAAAAAAAGTTTGTCGTGTAGGATTAATAGTATGAACTTTGAAGCGATTCAGCGTTGATTCAAGAAATAACACTGCTGCCATAAATGCCCTGCACGATGTTTTCCAAAGTAATGATTTAGCCACTGCTACAAAATCGACGGTTGAATCGTTTCAAACCGAATTCGAATTAGCTTTATCATTTGAGTCCTTTGAAAAATTTCTTGAATTTGATCTTCAGCTTGAAAACGATAGTACATGTAAAAAGAAATAGACCAGAAAGTTGATGAAATACTAAAAAATTAATAATAAGACCAGACTTTTAACGTGTCCTTCTGTTCTTTAAAATAATTCCATTAAGATAGTTATTCGAATAGATTCGAAGTAAATTTTGCATTGTTTGACTTGTTGAGTATAATTTTGTATTTTCCCCTCCTTAATGAATTGTGTTAATTTTATGGTTACAAATAAAAGCAATAAAATCCATATTACTGGTTATAATGATATTTCTTATTTCCAAATAATTACCTCCATTCACTGAAGGACAGTAGTAGACTTGCAAAAAACAAATTGAGATTAAATTGTGATAGATCATGAATAGTATTAATGTTAATGTACTTCATTACTATCGAATAACCAGATCCAGCTGGATTCAAAGAACCAATAAAATATCAATAGAAAAACCTAGCCTGAATCCAAGTTGTGCCTGGCGAGATTCAAGTGAAATTCCACATTAAATTCAAGTACGAATACCAGCTGGACTTCTGCTTTCCAACTTGAATCCTCCGGGGATCACATCGGACAGCAGACTGCAATTCAACTGGGCATCATGATCGGATCCCAATGTACAAGCGTGACGCTTCAGAGCTGGAATCCAATCCGATGTCTAGTCCGATCCCTACTAATAGAAAAATGTGACGCTTGTGGGAATCTATTTTAAATGAGCTGCTTACTGTTAAAAAAAAAATTCTTTGTTCAGACGATAAAATTTTGTTGCTTCAACAAAATATTTTAATATTTCACCAAAATCTCGTTTTCAGTAAGGAGGATAAGCTCTCAAAAGACAAAAACGTTGCATGGGCAACGAACTAAATAGTATTTACTGACGATAATATACAAAATAAAAATGTTTCTTTCAAACACTAACAAAGAGGGTAATTAAAGCTGGCGCGCAGCGCCCGCCTGGTTGCTTGTTTTATAGAACGAAACGAAGTTATCATATTCACTATCGCGCATCCTATATGCGATCGAAACAATTTGTGAAATGTTTCAAATACCGGATATTGATCATTTTGCTGGTAGAGCAAATATAAAATGTAAAAAATATTTGTCTAGGAGAAAAGATCCAGATTCAGTAGTAATAGACGTCTTTACATTTGACTGGAGAAACTATTTCTCCACCTTATTTCTATGCATTTCCTCCTTTTTCATTAACATTCAAAATATTACGGAAAATATGTTCCGAGAAATCTAGAGAAATAGTAGTTGTCCCTTTTCCTGGCCATTACACGCTTGGTTCCCTCTTTTCACATCTATGATTGATACGGAGCCTATCTTTTTCAATCCAAAAATTCATCTTTTATTTTCTTCAAATAGACAACCTTATTCGTTATGGAAGAATCTTACCCTGGTAGTTACAATTTTATCCGCAGAGTTTTTACCATACTCCTAAACCGAATTATTATTCCACTTGGGATCCAAAAATAATTCTAGATTATTTGTTAGAATAAAAACCATCCTGTTTACAGCTCTACTCGAATACAACTCTGCCCTTAAAATCTTTACTCCGAAATTAATAACATCTCTACGTTCACTCATGTATGATCCATAATCTTCAATATCTCTACTCATGATGAGATGTGCTCTGAAATCATTATGACTAGAAATATCGGAGATTAAATATCACACCGGAGTAAATATGTTAAGGAGGGTAAACGTTCTCTACGTACCAATATTATTCGGGTGTATTCTACCTCTACGGTAAAAAAAATGCGGTGTTCCTATGGACACAATCTAGAAAACAGTGCAAGTCTATACTGAGTTGCTTTTCAACTATCTAAATCTTCTGTGTCGAAGATTTTTCGTTGAAATTTCATGGGGATTTCTGATAATATTAGCAGTAAGAGTTCTCTCAGCAGACGTCGGTTCCATCTTCCAATCTTGCCCTTTTGTTTTTTTCGTTGAAAACCACTTTTCGAAAAGTATCTTCATAACTCTGCAGCATAATAAGTGCATACAATCAAGAACAACTCTTCGAGCGAGATCAAATCCACGAATGCGTAACAATGGTGAGGAACCATTTGATAAGTGACGCTCAGATTGGCGTATTTTTTTATGAATAAATTTAAGGTGCGCAATCTATAATTTATTTCCAGATAAGCTCTTTTATGGTTGATAGTCTTTCCGTAGACTTCACATCGTTCACAACCGCATAAATCGATAGCTGCCTCACAAAGCTGAGGTAAGCTCGAGCTGGAGTATCGAAAATAAATGCGGCAATTCGGAACGAAAATGAAGTATTCTCAACTTGAATTTCTCGTTCGAGCAGTTCGGTAACTTCATTAACAAAATCGTTCATAAATTCGTTAACCTCGAGAGGCTTTGAATCACCGCAGTATAACGCCACTACTGCAGGTTTGCAGTAATAATCGTGGTGTAAAATTTGCAGTCATAGGCCACATCTGTTTTTTGGACCGTGAGTATATAGGTAAGCCATCAACATTCACTAAAACTCGCAGTTCTCTGTCATTATAACCGGACAACCTCAGTTGTTTTTGGAGTTGAGCTTCAACCCCGAAATACATCTACGTCCTTCCTTTGTCCGCATGAACTTAATTCGATCATGAGTTCTTTGTGTGTTCAAAGACGCTTCCGCAGTCTTCGGAAGATCGCTATGACCTTCTGATCTCAAAATGCTAAAAAGATTGTCCAAAAAATTATGAGTGATGTGTTTTATTGCACAGTCTCGAAGCTTCGACGTCTCGAATTGATGAAAAGAATCAATGATTCTGATATGCATCTGGAGAAAATTCACAAAAGCTCCGGAAAAAATCAAAGGAGCAAACAAAGCATCCTGTACGATTTAAATTAAAAAATCGACGCTTTGAAAAACACCATTGTTCTGAACAAGGGGTCAGGGTCAGGCAGCAGTCTTAAACAATTCAAAACAACATTGGGAACGAAACTGACGATCCAGGAATTTGTTCTTTTTATTGATTTCGATACAGTGACAAAAGAAAATAAAGACAAAAAGTCTCTTGTGAGTAAGCATTTCTCATAATGTAATAGTCCATATAATCGATGAATTAATGTATCATAATGTAAATTCTAGAAAGCGATAATGGCAGACATGGTCGGAATGTCAACTCAGACGAAGGAAGCCATGCGAAAAGCTATCAGGAGACCGATAATCAAAGCAGTACAAGAAAAATATTCCGGTACTGGAAAAAGAGCTAAACGGAGTGACGAAAATGAATTTTAGCATCACCCACGTTTACTCATGTATGAGAGGTAAATATTAACAAAAATTAGTTAGTTTATTTGATTGCATACAGGTATAACCTATTTTAATTCTTAGCGTCGAGACGCTATTGCATCTCTTGATTACTATATGTGTTGATATCTAATTGATATTTTCTCCAATATATTTATGGACTGTTCTTTAACTTGATAATTAATATGTTCTTTTCATGTTTTTATAGTAGTTTAGCAACTTTTTGTTTTTGCTTTGCTTAGTACACTCGTGATTTCAGTAATAAAATTCTTATTTCATCACCTAATGTCGGGAATTTAATATCTGGGTGTGCTCCATCAGTTGTAGCGGATTTTCGATTGTTTTCCAGTTACGATACTCTTGTTGGTCGCAAGTTCTGTTTTCTTTAAATTCTCTGTTAAACCTGACGCTAAGACATTGACGCCATTTTTCCGATCCTTAACCAAAATTATATTCTCACATATTTATTCAAATATTTTCAGATGTGATATAATAAAATAGACCGAAGTGATGACAAGAACATTCTTACGGCTACAAGTCGTTACTTATCGGGAGCCACCGACCGTGAGGGCGGCACAGCTACAATATTGCAGGGACGCAAAACACACTTAACCTTTTTACCTTTTTTTTCTTCGATAATTTGGCCTTTTTTCAATTTAACCACTATTTATTAAACATTTGCAGAAATTTTTCAGGGTATCCCAACTTCAAGTCAAATCCCGGTTGGGATTTACTAGGGAATCCCCAATAAGGGAATCCTCGTTCGATTCCTGATAGTTTCTGAATCGTATTCTGTTTAATTTTAAATAAAAAAACATTGATTTACAATTTAAAGTGCTCGGATTTCGTCACGACAAAACTATTAACTTTTTTGGAGCACACAAATTGCATTTAATTAAAAGGAAAAAAAATCTATCCTCGATACCCTCTGGATTTCAGAAAGATACACAGATTATTCCGATGGATATATAATATTTGATCCAAAATCGTGTTCACTAAAGAGTATTCCCGCCAGATTCCGGATCGTATACTGAATAATTTTCGGCAAAAAAACTTTGGTTTCAATAATTGTTAATATCCAGATTTCGGCATTAAAAATATGTTTTTAACTTTTCTACGAGGCATAAACGGTAAATATAGTTTTATTTACAAACAGACCTACTACTGACGATTTTCGTGACTCATTATTCTCAGCTTCAAGTAACAAATTGTAATGTTTTAATTTTAGCACGATACAGTAATAACTTTTTTCTAAAGACAAATGTTATACAGCTGAATGGTTTTAAAAAATCCTCCCTGGATATCGACGGGACCTCAAAATTACATGCAGGCATTCTAATACAGATGTCGTATTTGCTGAAAGGGGATCCCCATCAGATTCCTAGCAGTTTCCACATTGTACTCTAATAGCGTTTGAGCAACAAAATGTTGGTTCTAATAAATTTCAAAAAGTTTTAATATTTAGTTTTCAGCATCAAATTGTTTTCAACTTTTTCATCAAGCATCAAAGGCAAATAAACATATTATGAAAAATTGTGTTTCTGATGATTTTTGTCTAAACAAACTGTAATATTTAAATTTCAACACGATAAAATCACATTTTTTCGTAAACGATAATAGTGGTTCCAAAGAATTTTCCCTGAATACGGACTAGCTTGACCACAGAATGACGTCTATTATTCTAATAGATCTCGTACTTGCGAGAAGGGGATCCCGCTCAGGTTCTCGGTGGTTCCCGAATTGTATCTATTTAGTTATGAATAACCACAATTGATATGTAACTTTTAATAGAGATTTCAGTAGGGTATTATTATAAATGTACGACGATATCAATTCTATGAATTTGAATACGTCAATTTCTCTCAGGATTCTCATTAGATCACGAAATGCTCCACAGTTTACATTGAGAAATAATGATTTCGGTTGCACTTCTGTACAAATAATGATTCTTTACAGGATTCCATTCAGATCCGCAACCCGTCACACATTTTCACATGTTTCCATAGCATGACACTACGTGACTGTTGACTTTCGTTTGTTTTTGCTATGTGAACCTCTAATCAAAGTTTGCGATTTAGGTTACACGGACTCCAATGCGTATAAAAGTATAAATGCTGTTTACAACTTTCGAATCATATTGTAATTCAATATAATGAATAATAATCGGAAAAAGTCACGAGCTCGTTCACGATGATATCGTATGGTTCAGCGTGAAATACGTCAGGAGATTCAGCAATGCTCCACTGTAAATGTTGAACGTGTCAGAGGTAACAAATATTTTTTTAGGTGTTGAAAAAAACGTAAAATATTTTTCAACCGTGTTCAGGTTAACGAGGGTTATTTATAGTTAGACCTATTTACATTTTCTACATGATTATAAATCCATAGAAAATCTTAACTGCGTTTAAGGGCACCTTTTTGTCACTTTTATCACACAACTAGAAAAGTTTGTGGGCAACGTTTTAGAAAAGTCTCGTACCCAATTTTGAAGAATTTCGCTGTTAGTAACCTGAACGACCTGAATAAATCGCATTTCAAAGAGGAATAATCCAGTTCCATTTTGTTTTGTTTTAAGTATACCTATCATAACTCCAAACACTTGAAAAAAACTGATTTATAGCACAGTGTGACCTAAACCCGCACTTTACGCACGCTTTTCCGTGACCTAAGTTGCCTATTTTTGCACGGTGCGTAAATTAATCGACTACCTTCGCGTATGTATAAAAAATGAAACAAAACACTTCCAAATGTTATTTGAGGCTTGAAAATTCACAGCAAACAAATTACGAGCGAGGGATAGGTTAGGGATTCTCCCGCAAATACTTTCGTGTTGTAGAAAAAGTGACAGCGAAATCAAAGAAAAACGCTAACCTATAGTTCGTTTCGCGGAAATTGTAACCTCCGGGCAGAAATGGACAGTTCGAGCAGTGAATTTAGCGAGGATGAAAACAACGAGATTGTTCCGGACGCGATAAAAAAACTGGCAGAGTCGGTGACACTGAATTTGTTGCCCACAAAATCAAAAAAGTTGTATACCGCAGCGTATAACGTATTCAAAAAATGGCGCAAAGAAAATAAATCAAATTCTTTTTGTGAAGACGTACTTCTCGCATATTTTGCACAGTTATCGAAGAAGTACTCTCCACCGAGTTTGTGGGCAACATATTCAATGTTGAAGAGCACAATAAGCACGTACGATAACGTCGAAATTGGTCGCTATAAAAAACTAACAGCGTTTTTAAAAAAAAATAATTTGGGATATCGGCCAAAAAAATCAAGCGTTTTTTCTCAAGAAAACATTACTAAGTTTTTAAACGAAGCACCGGACGCCATATATTTATTTGAAAAGGTAAGTAAAACTTCAATAATATACATCCCTTAATTTTCGCTGTTAATCAAATTATTTATAGAAAAAAAAATGTTTAGGTGGCTCTCATCTTCGGAATTTCTGGGGCGTTGCGGCGGGAGGAATTTGTGAACATCACCGTCGGTGATGTAAAAAAAGTGGAAGATAATGTTCTGCTCGTCCAAATTCCGAAGACGAAGAATTTCGTTTCGAGATCCTTCACAATAACGAAAGAGTTGTACCACTTCTGCTGGAAGTATATGGAAACGAGACCAAAAAATTGTCGCATCGATCTTTTTTTCTGCGGTACTCGAAAGGAACGTGCTGCCAACAGCCTGTCGGAATAAATAAATTCGGGTCGATACCTAGAGACATTGCCGAGTATTTAATTCTGCCTAACCCGCAGAATTTTACGGGCCATAGTTTCCGCCGGACTTCAGCGACACTGCTGGTTGACGCTGGTGCCGACATAACGGCACTGCAGCGACACGGAGGGTGGAAATCGACGACGGTTGCTTTTGGGTACATTGCGGACTCAATAAAAAACAAAAAACGAATTTGTGAGCAAATCACAAAAGGTATTGAAATAAAAAATCGTCCGACACGCATTATCGCTGGCATGGAACCGGAGCCAGAACCGTCAACTTCCGGGATGAAAGTGGGTAGAAGCGCCGTAAATGAAAATAGTGCCGCTCCAACCTCAAGAGCATCCCCGTCCCATACACCTTCCAATACAAGTCAACAAAAACAGGCATATGGAGCTTACCTCTATCACCCAGACATCGGGTTATATTATCAAAATGTCACGAGAGAGGAGGGGCCTAAGCCGCATTACATCTTCAATCATTGTAATATCACCATTACCGGCCCTTGCGGCAATATTGTAATAAATGATTGCACTGTCACCCGAACGTGCACAACCAAAGATAAGATTGTGCAAACTGATGTAACCGGTTGTTAAATCAATAATTTAATAAATCAGTTAACAATCAAAATCATTTTAATGTGTCTTTTAAAATAGTAATTTCATCCCTCGGGGGGGGGCTGCGTCCCCCCCTCACCCTTCTGCTCCCCCCCCCCCCCCTCGTTAGTTCGGGGCGGGTTTAGGTCACTCGTACTATATAATAATATACGATACTTGTGCCCTAAGTTGTCTATTAATGCACGGCGTGAAACGAGGTAATGTACTATTTCATTTACAATAAAGTAAAAGTGTATTCCAATTCACTGTGGACATTTCAGTCACGTTGCTGAGTATTCATTTATAAATGTCAACTTTAAACGCCGTAAAATTTATATGGTAGTTTATAGAGCTTCCATAATCACTAATGAAATGATTAACCTTTAATGTAAAAAACGCTCTAAACACAATTGTTCACGGTTATCAGAATAGAGTGACGAGCCTTTTTTGATACCGTACGGGATAATCAATCGTATTTTTTTAGGTTATCGGGTTTTAGGCCCTGAGGAGACCGATCAAAGCTTTTCCGATGCAACCGACATCTCTTCCACAAGTGTGGCTATGACTGGGACTTCGGAAAGAACGGTAGAAGAAGATGAGAATACTTCTGATGACAATGAAGTAGACGAATTGAGAGATGATGAGCATGACTATCCAATACCGATCGATCCGCCAAACGATGCGAATTTGCCAGAACCGGCAATAGAACACAGAGAAATCGAAGACATTCGAGAATGGGCTCTGGACTGTAATATCCGACAATCTCATTTGGATAAGCTTTTGAAAATTTTGAGAGTCCGTTTGATTCCGGAGCTACGAAAAAGTTCTAAAACCTTCTTGCATACATGTTCGATGCCGTATGAAATTTTTGAACTCCCAACCGAAAATAGTGCAGCAGCTGACAAATACGTGTACTTCGGCATAGAGACAGGGCTGCAAAAGTGTATCAATCCGACGCTTCATCCATCCAAAATAGTTCGTTTGCAATTCAACGTCGATGGGTTACCATTATTCCACTCAAGCTAAGTACAGTTGTGGCCGATTCTTTGCAAAGTCTTCTGTGAGGTCGATGTATACAAACCTTTTCTCGTTGCACTATATTGCGGAGAATCGAAACCGCAAAATCTCAACTTCTTCTTGCAAGATTTTGTTTAAGAACTAAATGAGATTTTCGAAAATGGAACTATAATTTTGACAATACCTCTCGCAGTCAGAGTTCACTGTTTCATTTGTGATACGCCAGCACGATCTTTTTTGAAATTTACCAAAGGTCATGCTGGCTACCATGCATGTGAAAGATGTGCAGCTCGGGGATTTCGGTTAGCGCGTCGAACCATATATCCATAAACTGATTGTGTTGAGCGGACAGACGAATCATTTCGAAATAAGCAACAACGGGAACATCACCACGGGAGATCTGAGCTACTTCGGATACAGCCCCCGATTAACATGGTGGATAGTTTTATCCTTGACTACATGCATTTTTTATGTATCGGAGTCATGAAGAGACTGCTCGTTGGAATCTCGCTGAAAGGGAGCTTAAGTGCGAGATCTAGGCAGAAGATAAAGAAGGAATTATTACGACGATTGCAAGCTTTACGTAAGAATATTTCAGTAGAGTTTCAAAGAAAAATTCCAAGTCTCGATCATGAAAAATTTGGAAAAGGACGGAGTTTCAATTTTTTTTTATTGTACTGTGGCCCGATCGTGCTGAAAGGCCTCCTACCAACAAACCAGTATAAGCATTTCCTGCTGCTGCATGTAAGCATGTAGAATTTTGTGTACGGAGGGTCTGGCACAACGATGCAGTGTGCTCGCTAACCTATACCTTCGAAGATTTTTCGAAATGTTGCCCCAATTATACGGAGCTCGTTCGTGTGTTTTGAATATGCACAACTTAATTTATCTCGCAAAAGATGTTGAGAACATGGAGTGTGCATTAAATGCTATAAGTGCTTTTCCGTTTGAAAGTTTTCTTGGAAAGTTGAAATAGCTCGTTAGAACACCAAATCTCCCGCTCGAATAAACTTGTCGTCGATTACACGAACGTAGTTTCCTTCCCCAAGCAAGAGCAGCACTCGAAGATCGCGTGAAAATCTTAAAAAGAAGCCGGGAGCCAGTGGACGGTTCTACAATCATTCATGAAATAAAGTACAATGGATGTATTTTAACAACAAATTCACCAAATGACGTCATCATCCTGAATACTAAAAAAATCGTAAAAATAACAAAGATTTTTATCCCGGAAGAGTGCGTGCATGATATTCAAATAAAAGGAGCTGTATGGAAAGTAAAACAGCCAATTTTCACATGTCCGACGGCTTCTAATCATTTGGACATGTGGGAATTACGAGGAAATTTTGCATCAACGTCGATTACTTTTCCTGTTGATGATATCTCCCATAAGATTGTCAATTTAATATTGCCCTTAAGCATCGAAGCAAGTCCAAGAGTTTTTGCAATTCCGCTCATCCATCCATAAAAACAAAATTAACCTCTCATCAATAAAATCCGAATCAAGTGTATTTAAATCTGTATATAAAAAACACAAAAGGCTCATCGTGACAACTTCGATAGTTTTCTGTCAAACACGACGTTCAGTCTTTAGAGGAATAGGCGACTCTTGTGACGTTCAGTGTTTGGCAAAGGACTGTCGTAACGCCCAGTCGGAGCTCAATTTTGTTAAAAAAACTCGTTTCTTTTTTTCTCGAATTTTTCTTCAGTTTCGAACCGAGTACGAGCGTGCGGGTGTACGCGTGTGGATTAATTTGAAAAAGTTTCATTTATTCAGGTAAATATCATTTTAATGTAAAAATATTGATAAAATAGAAAAATCATGTCATGTAGAATACGTGTAAGAAAAAAGCCGTAGCGAGCCAGAACGAAGCTTCCCGGAATCTAGTGTACTCGAATGTAACTGTTTTCGTGGTTCCCTTTATATCTGGTATATCAAATCTACAGCGATTCGACTTGAACTTAACCTCTCCATTTTGCCATTCGCTCTTGTATTGTGTACAAATATGTGATATTTCGGGTAGTTAGTATTTTGAAATCATTTTTGTGGATATATTGTTTATTTTATTTCAAGTATGTCGTGTACGGGTGATGACGATTATACCTTCCAATTGGTGGGGTTTTCTCAAAATACCAAAAAAGGTCCTATTGAAATTGAAATTGTACCAACTTCGTGGATAGCATTCAATTTCAAAACAAAAACGTATCAAATTCAATACCCACCCCCCCCCCCCCCCCCATATACGAAAAAATCGTGCGAGTTTTTCCAATCGAGGGTCCAGCAAAAACTGCCACCCTTGGAAAAATGGCCCAAATGGAATGTAGAAATAAAAGGAGGCGCAGGTAAAGTTTTTTGATATTTTTTTCAGCTTCAAAAATAACTTTGATTTGTTTTTGACTCCAATATTTTTCGGACCTTAGATACATATGAAAGGGGTGGGGTTCAATATGTCGAATAACTGAATTGTAGAACGGTCGATATTTCGAAATTTTAAAAGTTGTGATATCAGTTTGGAGAAAAATAAGTAATTCGAAATTCTTATTCCCGATCGACTATTCAGCAGATTGCGCGTTTAATCAAAAATTCCTTCTTTGAATTCATATTTACCCGAAAATATATATTTCAATAGTTTTCATTTCGAATGCAATTTAAACAGACCATCCGAATGTCAAAAGTTCATATTTTCGAATTCAAAATGGAGAGTAATTGTTTTACAGACAGACCAGAATATAGAGTAGCAAAAAATCGAAAGTGAATTTTTCGAGCCTATAAAACTTGGATATGCGGAATAGCGATGGCTCGAAAAGGCGAAAGTCAAAACGGCGATGTTTAAAATTGGAGATCACCGGTCTGAGTAAGTGAGTGAGTGAGACGCGTGTATTTGGAGCTCCGCTGCATTTCTTTATTTTGATCGATCGACTTTCTAACGTTTCGCTATTTTGACCGTTCGACTTTTTGGTGTTTCAGTATTTCAACCTCAGTAATATTTGGTCTTTCGTTATTATATTTTCAAAATTGTGAATTTTCACAGTATCGCTGACCGTAGTAATTTATGAACCGAAAGAGTGATAGTCGAATTTTCGTAAAATCGATATTTTAGTCATCGTCCTATGGGCGATTGTTACATTCTATTTTCGATGTAAACTTTCTTCGAACCTTGCAGTTTCTGCTTTATTTATTTTCGGCATTCAAAGTTCTAGTCGAATCTATCCGTCTCCATATTATCATTCGAAGTTTATAAATTCGAGATTTTAGCTGTTCGAAATTTTAGTCATTCCAACATTTGATCCCCACCCATATGAAAGTGCTGTGCAACGGCTGGAAAAATTAAAAACCGACGCTTATGCTTTCACGACCGATGCAGAAAAAAATCCTGCTGCCAAAGCGAGCGAAATACTGGCCAAAATATCGTACTAGTCGATTTCACAACTATATACTTCAAGTTCCCGCTCTATGTGACGAAGATGAGAACTGTATGATTCCATTAATTTCCAAATATTTTTCCTTCTTTTTCAATATTTTGTATTAAATCACTCTCACAATGGGATATCAATGAACTATCAAGAGACTCGGCAGAGTCTAGACATAAGTACATTGACAGCTCTGTCGTCTGCTGGCCTGAACTCGCTGCGGGACCATAGTTTCTTCGAATAAGTGATTCGCGATGGTGGAGATAAAATTGACATGTCCGTTCGTTTTATTTATTCTAGCGCAAATGTCTTTAAGATCGAAGAGTAACATTGCTTCATCGTCGAATGATTCACCTGAAAAAACTAGAACCCCAAAAAGAATTAAAAACAAATGTTTTCCCCCAAAAAAGAGAATGAAGAAAAATGTACGTTCCCGAATCTTGCCCCATTCTTCCTGCGACGAAGCATCAGACGAAGCTGTGACATTGAGAAACTGCAAGCCGCCAATTTCAAGTAAGAATTTTAAAAATTCATTTTTCATAGGTCTGAAGGTGCATATGGGTCATTATTCCATGTCAATTCAACGACGTTGTGACGGTGACCCTCTTCGATTTTTTTTATTTTTTAATATATTTTTATAAATGTTAAAAGAAGTCTTCAGCAAAATTTTTAGCTCGTTATCTTCACCAATTCGGGAGTCATCAATTTTTGCTTAAAAAATTTATATCTCTGACTATAATTATCATAGTATCATTTAATACGAGTCATTTTTTTATATTTTCAACCCTCTTTCTAAATAAAAATGAACAAACGGAAAAATAACATTTTTAAATACTTTTTCGGCTATTTTTAGCTATTTTTAGTTAAAAAATTGGTTTTTCGTTCAATGCGACACTTTCAATTTTTTTCAAAAAAATTCACAAAATTCTGTTTTAAAAAACAAAATTTTTTTGCCTTATTGCAAGATGGGCTTCAAATAATTTCTTGTAAAAAAAATTATAAAACTTATTTAAGCAAAATAAAACTTCGTTGATTTGTTGATCATAAATTTTGAATTTTCCTCTCCTTAATAAATTGTATTAATTCTATAGTTATAAATAAAAACAATAAAATGTATACGACTATAGTTTTTACAATATTTATTATTTTCAAATTGTTACCTCCATTCACGTCAAGAGTAGTAGCGGGCAAAAAATAAAATAATTATATCAAACTGCATTCAAAAAACCAACAAAATATCGGTTGAAAAATTGAGCCTGTTTCCGAGCAGGAATACCAGTCGGACTTTTGGTTTCCAGCTTGAATCCTCCTAGAGTCACATCGAATACCAAACTGGAATCCAACTGGGCATCCCTGGAGCTGGAATCCAATCCAATGTCTGGTCCGATCCCTAATAGAAATACATAATAATTGTGGAAATCTAGCTGGATCCCTACTTCAATTTCTGCACGGGTTTTCACTTCATTCATTTCATTTGCTCACATTTGATAAAAGTGAATCTAATAAAAAAATTCTGAACATAAAAAACTCTGCTTCTCATTTTTTCATTCGAAATCCGATCTGGAAAACCCACCAAGCAAGCAGCTCAAGGTACTACTAGCTCTATATGTTACGCATGCCTGTCACCATTACTGAGCAAGAGGTCGATAGAGGATTTGAGGTTTGGGCACTTGATTTGAGCCAACGCTGCGGGGAACTGTTTTGAGTCGATTATATCAGGACCGATTCAATATATGGTCCAAAAATGGCACGTCACTGATTTTGACTTGGGCCAGTTCTGGCACTCGACAGTTTGCCGGTTTCAGCAGTTGTGGCAGTATCGCTAATATTAGTAAAAACATATTTAATTAAAAAACTTTAGACAATAATTGACCAGATACTATTTTATATTTTTCGATAACTCCTTGCTGAATCGAATTTTGAATCAATTCATTCAAAATTATTTTATCGTTATTTGAAAAAGAACGTTCGCTTTCAAAGAAAATTTGTTAAAGTTTTTTCAACAAAAGAATGTTGAAACCTTCTATTCAACTTAATACGATACTATCGGAAATAGTTTTTTGCCATTCCTTTTTAAAATACTTTAAATTGTCTCCAATTTTTTTCACTTCGCCTTCCAGCGCTTTCGATAAAAACGGTTGTCCGTTTTGCTGATAATCTTTCCCGCTCGGCGGACCGGGTTTTTCGACTTTTGGATTCTTTTCATTTTACGTTTGTTCGAAACTTTGTTATCGATAGTCGATTCACTATGGTTTCGTTATGATTATAGATTCCAAATAAATGAATTGTTGATTCACTATTCAAGTTGTGTTGTTATATAAGTGCAATATACCAAAAGATTATTGATTTTTCTCTTTGACGATAGTTCAGTCTACGTTTGTGAATCGGTGAATGCCTATTGATCGGGAATACGACGTACATTGTAGATAAAGTTTGTAATGGAAGTGCTCTAATTGAAGTTAAAGAAAAAGAAAAACATTGTTAAACAATTACATTCTCGACTGAAGTCAAATGGATTATTTATCAATGAATAATGATTTCTTTGTATTGTTGCGGTTTCCCCCTTATAAACATACATGTATGTAGGATATAATGTCAGGATAATAATTGGACACGAAGAAATATTATTAATCAATCTTTTATCTTTATTCTACATTCGAACAGAAAAGATAATATAATGACGTTTGTTTCTTTCAGAAGCTGGTAGTGAACTTCCTTGTCTTGCTCTTCAAGTCGCTCTTCTTTTATTTATTATTATTATAATTATTAATCAATTTAAAAAAAATTGTAAAAAAAATATATATATATTTTGAAATATGAATTTTAATGTTTAATGCGATTGGTTAAATTGAATTGAATTTAATTCGTTCAGAAATGATTGGTTCTATTCTGCCGGGGTCGTCAGAAGGTCAGGAATGGCCGATTATAGCATTAATAATTATAATAACAATAAATAAAAGAAGAGCGACTCGAAGAGCAAGACAAGGGAGTTCACTACCAGCTTCCGAAAGAAACACACGTCATTATATTATCTTTTCTGTTCGAATGCAGAATAAAGATAAAAGATTGATTAATAATATTTTTTTGTGTCCAATTATCATCCTGCATTATTTCCTACATGTATTTGTAATAAGCTAAAATGAACATCTGATGTCTCTCGGCAATGATCGTCCTTTAGTTATCAACAAAATCGATAGAGGAGTCGACGTACGAACCTCGAGCGAGATAGAGATAAACACATTTTTGTAACACAATAAACCACCCCAGTCTCTATAAAAAATCGAGTTGTCGATTTATTTCGCCCCAACGTTGCAATATTATATCGAATATCGAATAATTCGAGTACGTGAGTTTGTTCGTTTAATTCATAATAAAATCATATGTGTCGCGTGAAGATTTGGTGTTGATGAGGAAAATAAATGACGCAATGGGAATAAAAAGTGTAAAATGAAAAGTACTTTTTATTCGCTGGTGTCGATGTAGTAAAACAATGAAAGAGTGTCCTGGCAATGAGTAATCGACCCGGAAAATAGCCCGATGAGATATGAGCAGTGAGAAGTGACCCGGTCGTCGTCGAACACAGGGTCGATGGCTCCGATGAAAAAGTTGCCGAAGCGTGCTCACACGTGTCCGAATTATAATCCCGGAAAATATGAGTGATCCTGTGACGAAAAGTCCTGAAAAGTACATCAGTCTGTAGCCGATTATGTACCGAGTGAAATTATGACCGGATCAAAGACTGATTAATCAATATGGAGATCGATGAAGATGCACCGTGGGCATGCGCTATAAGTCGCTTTTATTTTGTTTTAAACTTACACTAATTTATATTTTCCTTAAATAGGCTTAAAAATAAAGGAGCAACCATTCAAACTGATTCGTATAAAAAAGTGGATTGCGTTTCATCCCGAAACTTTTCAAACATTGATCAATTAAAAATATAAATTGTTTTAAAAAAATACACCAGAACCAGGTAAACTTCATCATGCATCAAACAAGGTTACTTCAACTCTTAAGGAAGTTGAGGCTGTACAGTCATTTTTTTTACCCAAAAGTGATGACCTGTACCTTTCAAAAGTTAGGCCAGTTTAGAGTTTGGCAATGTTGCATACACTTTAAAGAAAATTTGGGGGAAAAAAGACGAAAAACTGGTGAAAGCTCAGTCGAAAACACGAACGGTGACGATCCTAACCTCAAAAAACTGCACGGGAAACAGATTATTATTAATATAATCTCAGCAAATCTCCTAATAAATCTGAAAAAAATTGACATTATTTAGCAAGCGTTGCTCATGTTGCCCCAAAAATTTCATATTTTTAGCATCATTTTTAACGGAGATATCACTGAATGTGTCTTGACTTCCATAAGATTACATGTTATTTGGCCCAAATTGTTATTGATTTTTCTCAGCAACGACGCTCCTAAACTGTCTGAAAATTTAACTGATTTTTTTTTACACTTCACTTTATAAGATGCAATCGATTTAAAAGCGGTGACATCATTTTCATTCTAATGCCTCAACTTCCTTAAATAAGAGATTTGGAAACAAAAAAGTCGATTGTCTTAAATGATTCTAGACTGTATATTTATGACAAACTTTAACACAAGAAGATTGCATCGTATACAAATACAAGGAATGCCGAAAGAAGTTCATTTTGGATTAGACGCCTGATCTTTCCCGCTGTCTATTTCCCATTGCGCAGCATACCAAAAGCTGCACCCAGAGCCCAACTGAGCTCGTGGCCTCTCAGATCTCGATAGAGCTATAAAAAAGTTATTTTCTTTATAGTTATTGGATATGCTAGTGAGAAAGCGGTATCGAAGATGATTTTCTTACATATAATTTCTGCTCGGGTTCCAAGCTCAGACCTTGTTCAAGTAAAGCTGACACGTATTTCAAGTCCAGGCACTGGAAAGCTTTCTCCGGGTTCGGATTTCCGCACAGCCTCTCTGCAGCCATTTCAAAACTACCAACCGTTACCTCTCCACCAGCATTGACATCTATCAATCCTGCCTGTGATAATTCAATCAAGCAAAATGAAATAGCGTAAAAATAATAACTTCGATAATTCCTGCGTAGAATACTATAGTAGAGTAATTTTCACCTCAGCAGCTGTCCAGAAATAGCCTGAAAACGCGTAAGCCTCGTGTTCCTCAAGGCCGATAGGATTCATGTCAGTTGCGAAGATCAAATCGTCAATAATTTTTTCACATTC